>NW_015666183.1:508096-539267 GCF_001515625.1 Sinocyclocheilus rhinocerous
ATTTTATTTTAAAAATTAACATGTTTAATTTATATTTATATACAAATATATTGAAATTACAATAAAATTAAAATCATGTTTTTTTCATATATGGTCCTGTTTTCTGAGAATGACCCACTACCACTAATAATAGCATATTTTTATTTTATTTAAAAAATATATAAATTTTTTTTGCATTTAAATAAAAAAATATAAAAAATGAATTTCATTTCCACACATCCTGTTTTCTGAGATTGACCCACCACCACTAACACTAACATTATTCTTTATTATTTACATTTAAATAAAATAAAAAACAAACAAACAATAAATAAATAAATAAAATGAATAAATTAACTAAACATTAATCACTAAAATAATGTAAAAAATTGTTTGTTTTATTTAAATAAAAAAAACTATTTTTTCTACATATGGTCTTGTTTTCTGAGATTGACCCACCACCACTAATTTGTTGCATATTGCAGGAAAGCCTCTTCCTCTCTGTTGTGTACCTGAGACAAACAGACATTAAACATGACACGACGACTTAATCACATGCAAGAAGAATGACAGCGAATGTTTTACACGATCACGCAGCTGTTTGATGTCTTGTTCAACACACTCCTGACTCATTTATAGCAAACTTGTTACCGCAGCCGTCTGAAATACAGGTGAATGCGAAATAATCACAGGGAAGGTTTTAATGAGAACGAATTACAGCTTGTTTACGTTCAGCTCTGCACGTAAAACATAATCGCTGCTTATAATGAGAACCTTCAATCCTCACAAACACCCACATAAAACAAGTTACTTCAGATTAAACAGCTATTTCATCATTATTTAAGTATATAATTATTTAAAACTATTAAAGACTCTGAGCTACAGACTGACAGGTGAGGAAAGGACTGTTTTTTTTTTTTATCTCTAAATGCACAAAATGCAGGACAAAGAGACTTTACATTCATTATAGTGCACTAAAGAGCGTATATAAATATTTGAACATTGACAGTGAAAGAGGCAGCTGCTCCCTCATATGAACTGCCACTCTGACAGTCTGATGACATGTTTGTTATCAGCCGCTCTGATTGGATAGAGAAGCAAAGGCACTCTGAGGTAATTGGGTAAAAATTCTGGCAGTGGAAAGCAGCTCACGGTAATGACAGCCATGCATATTAAAAACAAAAATTCAAAGCATTTCAAAGTGACGGGTAAACACAGCTCTACAGCCTTAATGTTTAGATAAAATGTTTTTTCTTTCTTTATTTTCATTTTACAGTGTAAAAGGCTTGGCCTGAAATATATTGGAATATGTTTTTTAGGCCAATATACTGTTTGCGTGTATGTATATATATATATATATATATATAAAACTAATAATAATAATATATAATATATATAATAATATATAAAACTATATATATATATATATATATATACACACATGCCATTTTGAGGTGAATACAGCAATCTGTCACGTCACATTAAAGAGCGTGAAAACCACATTATTATAAGACATATTGTTGTTATTTCACTATAAAACTAAATTTGACAGAATTTGAAAGCTGAGGTTTTGTTTTATATTAAAAGTGCCAAAAGCACAAAGCTTATTGCTATTATTGGGGGGCTGGCACACTACATACAATTAAAGCATTCGAAGATGTGAAATATTATTTCCTAGCATACTGTCCCTGCGAGTATATGACACATGCTATGATTTCTGCTAATAATCCAACATATATTCAAATCAGTTGCCAGGCCACCGGAATTTCTCCTGGTGCTCCCAATCTGGGCAATTTGCATGCGCAATACTCTCAAAATATTATAACTTTAATCTCATAATTGCTATGACTTAATTCTTATAATTTTGACTTTATTCTCAAAATATTTCAACTTTATTCTTGTAGTGCTATTGCTACTTTATTCTCATAATTTATTTTTTCTCAAAATATTATCTTAGATTTTTTTCTTTTTAACGTGGCACTAAAACTCCGTCGTAGCCTACATAATGCTATGCCTTTATTCTCAAAACAATATGGCTACGACTTTATTCTCGTAATTTTGATTTTATTCTCAAAATATTATGACTTTAATCTCGTAATCTTATTTCTTTATTTTAGGGCTGGGTAAAAAATATCTTTATCTCGATATTAATCGATTCTCATTTTTACGGAACGATATCGATTGTTAAATCCCAAGAATCGATTAGTCTAGCCTGTTTTCAGTTAATGGAAGGAACATTGATTGAAGGGCACTTCCCATCCAATAAATCGCAATAAGCATTGTGCTTTGATACTTTTAATATGAAACAAAGTCTCAGATTTCAAATTCTGTCCATTGTATTGCAGTATTTAAACAATAAATGCCGTTTTGGCGCTGTTTAATGTGAAGTGACAGATCGCTGTAGCGCCTCAGTTCAACAGACGCGGCAGCGCGAGGCGCACGTGAACTGATCATCTCCTTCACATTAAGCAGTTTCAGCACAAAATAATCATGACTAAACATCTGAAGGTAAGTTAAAAGAAAGAGTATAACTTTACAAGCCGTATCCCGTCTCATGTAATCGCTCAATCAGTGTTTCAGACGCACAAAGACGTCAATATAACGTCTTGTAAACAATGTCACGTAGCATCACATTTACCTCAGAAAAACATATTCGGTGACCATAAACTCATTAGTCAGATAGAAAAATAAACTGTAAAGAGGGGCATTTTGCTAAATATATGCACCATATAACATATTCATTATGAATGTTACTGTTCTTCAATGTTTAATTTATGTTTGAATAAATCCATCAAGTTGTTATGACCATTATGTTTATATTTAAAAAAACAAAAAAACAAATTGAAGTAGAAATGTTATTATGTAATTGTAACTTTATTATTTTAAAAACTTCATTACGTGTAATTATAACAAATCAGTCAATTTTAACCTTCAATATTATAGTAATGTAGTACCAACTGACTCTCATGTATATTTTACAGCATTAGTTTAGTTTTTTTTTTCCTTGAGAAAATTTGGCATGTACCTGATATATATAAAAAATAATCGATATTGAATCGAATCGAATCGGTAATCGAATCGAATCGCATCGCAAGCTTGTGAATGAGAATAAAATCGAATCGTGAAATTTGTGTCAAAACCCAGCCCTACTTTATTTCTTTATTTTTTTAACTTTATTTATTTTTTATTTTACATGGCACTTAAACGCCATCGTAGATCTTGTCTGGGTGTTTAACTGCAAAACGTTGTTCCTTGCGTCACCTGGTGGATATTGTATGAAGCACAAAACTGTTTTTAAAAAATCAGAAAAAGCACGTGCAGGGAGCTCCTTGATCACACATGACGAATTGCGTGCTGTTGCGAGAAAAATGTGCATTCTTAATGGCCACATCTGTAGTTAACGGAAGTTGTCAAGTTTCCTAAAAGACCAAAAATCAGCATGAAGTACCACAAAAGTAGTCCAAATGACTTGTGAAGTCTTCTTGAGCCATATGATAGCTTTTTGCAAGGAAATAAAGTCTTATGGGTGAATATGTGATG
This sequence comes from Sinocyclocheilus rhinocerous, assembly GCF_001515625.1. Taxonomy (NCBI): domain Eukaryota; kingdom Metazoa; phylum Chordata; class Actinopteri; order Cypriniformes; family Cyprinidae; genus Sinocyclocheilus; species Sinocyclocheilus rhinocerous. The sequence goes on from NW_015666183.1 coordinate 511,616, forward strand.
ACAGAATTTTTTTTGTGAACTATTTCTTTAAAGTGTTACTGGGAGAGCAGCAGTATGCAGCAGTACACTACTGCTCTCCAGAGCTGAAATGAAGTCGGTGAATCACTGCAATGCAACGGGGAGTGTGTGTGTGGACATGCATGCATATTTATGTGCAAAACCTGCTCTACACTTGCCTGTGGGTGTGTTAGTTAGAGAAGATACTCTCTCTTTCTGTGTATGATGAGTCAGGGCTTTTCAAACTTTTTGATGACCCTGAAATGTGATGATACCCCTTACTAAAAAAGATAGGTACAGAACAGGCAGGTATACACTACCACTACCACCAAGTTTGGGGTCAGTAAATTTTTTTTTCCATGTTCTGTTCACCAAAGCTGCATTTATTTGACAAAAATACATTAAAAAACTTTAAAATTGAAAGTAACTGTTTTTTACTTTAATATACTTTTTAAAGCGTAATTTATTCCTGTGATGCAAAGCTGAATTTTCAGCATCATTACTCCAGTCTACAGTGTTACATGATCCTTCAGAAATCATTCAAATATGCTGATTTGCTGTTTAAGAAACATTTCTTATTACTATCAATGTTGAAAACAGTTGTGATGAATAATATTTTTGTGGAAACCGTTATTTTTAAACCCTTTCCAAGATTCTTTAATGAATAAAAAATTTCAAAAGAACAGCATTTATTTGAAATAGAAATCGTTTGTATTAATGTAAAAGTTTTTACTTTAACTTTTGATTAAATTAATGCAAATCTCATAGAATTTTTAACTCGCCCTATATTTTTGAAAAATGGTGTATAATACATAGTAAATATTAATAAATATATAATTTTTTACATATAAATTTAAATGTAAACATAAAAATATAATAAATATAGAAATATAATTAAGAAATATAATCTGGAAAATATTTAGTGTTTTTCTACCTACCCTTACGGGTACTGACAGATGTATAGAAAGAAAAAAATATCAACATAACATATTTAAAAAACCAAATAATTTTAAGTGTGTGATTAAAAGTGATTAATCTCAATTTCCAACAAGTAATTTGAATAAAATGGTAATAAAAACCAATGCAACAAGTATTAATAAAAAAAATTTATACTAGCAAAGCTATGCAAAACTCAACAGGGCTGCTATGTTGTTCTGGATAGTAGACACATGGTTGGATACTGTCCCAAGTCAAAATTCAATCTTCACTTTCCACTTTCAAGCCCACTTTGGCTCGGTCTCTAGGTATTCCTGTTGCTCAGACACAAGACCATGGTGTTAATATAGCAATACAAGGTCATGGGTTTGATTCCCAGGTAATGCATGAACTGCTAAAATGTTGAATGCAATGCAAGTCGCTTTGGATAAAAGCGTCTGCCAAATACAGGTAGTTTTATTCACCCTTTTTCCATCATTAACCCATATGAGCAATGGTAAAAGTGTTGCTTTCTTTAGCAAATAGCTCTAACAATGCATACTGTAGCTGCATGCTGTGTCCACAATTCTGAACAAGAACAGCCTGTCCTCTCAGACGCCGTCCACAAAGACACATAAATGATGAACGTAGCACAGAGATGCACACATAATGGAGCAGGCTAGTGTTTGAAGGTCTGACCTCAGTCGAACACATTAGTGGCTCTGAGTCATCGCAAGAACCGAACATGAACTAGAGTGGAAAATGAGTGGACAAAGAGGGCTGTCCATAAACCAAGTGCCCCGACATTTCCCAAAGGATATAAAAAAAAAATCTCAAATGGGAAACATTTCCAACGACACGTCCGCTGTTGGCAGGGCATAACCGACAGGGCCGTGTGCTTTCTTGCCCTTCGCGAAACCACAAAAATGTTTGTGAAGGGAATGAGTGAATGAGAGCGAGAACATTAGCCAGTCTAATTGAGGTAGATTCAGCCCCCTGCCAGTCTGACAGAAGACACTAGGATAATTACAACTGTCAGGATGTCCAAATCACTCAAGCCAGTGTGCAATCACAGGCTGAGACCTGACATTAAAAAGCGACTTGTTGTCATTAGCATCCCCATAAATATCTGTGGCGGGATTTAGGGCTGCTTCCCAACCCTGATTGTCCCCGCCGTCACATTGTCTCTCGACTCTAGGACATCTTGTTTATGCCCTCCTGAATCTCTGATCTCATGTTGGCTTTTTAAAATGACTTTTTGAAAGTCGAAGAGCCATTCACTAAGCACTCGCGCCACTTTTGTGCATGAGATTCCAGCACAAGCACGTCTTAATCACTAACCACCCACAATTCAGTTTAACAAAGCACCATCTGCACTGATATGGTGTTGTTTGCATATTTAAATTAAGTCACTGTCATTCTTTCTTTGCTCAAACACACATTCTTTATATGCAAATTAAGCTTATTATAGATTGCAGTTTGTTCTCAAAAGTCATCTAATTAAAAAATCTATTGATCATGACAGCAGTAATTCATCAAATGATGAAATGGAGAAAAGCGAGATTTTCTATTCAAATGTTTATTCCATCAGAATACCTGGATACTTTTAATGGAGAAAATAATGCATGTAAATTAACAATGCTACTGGCAGTCAGATAATAAAATCCCAACAAAATACTTGAGTTAAACCGACCAATCCGCCCACCGTATGCCCACAAGAACATCTTCAATTTTTTATTTCAGATATTTTATTCCAGAAGCAAGTCACTCTGGTCTTGCTTTAATGTGATTGATGCCTTCAGCTCTTTGATGTTTCAACCCTTGAGATGTTTTTCCGTGATGAATAAAAGGCAGGAACGGCTAGGAACAGCTCTAAACAGAATGTCTTATAGAGATGCTGTTTTTTTGTTTTTTTCTCTCTCAGACTGAGCAAAGGTTTTCTTCTGAGACTGGTCGGAGTCTGGATAAACACCAGTGATATCACAACCATGTAATATTAAATGCTCCATCAAAACTGGTTCACCACTACAGCTCTTAATTAGAAGGCATGATGCATGCTAGGACATGTCACTCCTCCACAGAGAGGTTAGTAATTGCTTTACTCAAAGCTAAATATACATAACAGGACAGCGGAAGCAGTACTCAACCACTGTGAAGATCCGATTTCGGTAACACTTTAGATTAGGGAACACATATTCACTATTAACTAAGGGTTTTCCCTTAATAAAATTAGCTGCTTATTGATAGTCTGTAAGGTATTTGTTGATGTGATTATTTTTAGGTATTGGATAGGGTTAAGAGATCTAGAATATGCAGAATAAGGCATTAATATGTGCTTCATAAGTATTAATAGACAGCCAATATGCAAGTAATATGCATGCTAATAAGTTAATAGTGCAGTGTTCTCTAATCTAAAGTGTTATCACAATCTATTTAACTTTTTTACTTATCATTTCCCAATTTCCACTATTTTAGGTCAAGGTATAAATATAAATAAGGAATTCACTAACAATGAACTGCATCCACTGATACGCTCAAAAAAGAAAAAAAAGAAAGAAAAGAAAAGTGAATTTAAAAGGAAAAAGTCTGGTTAATGAAAAGATTTTGTGTTAAATTAATGTGAAAGCAAATGCTGGTTTAGTTTATTTTTTAAATGCATTCAGTTTTATTTAATTGATCTGAATTAAGTTACACATATAAATTACACATTTATTCTGATTTTATGATATACACCATTTACAATTAATTAATTTATTTATTTATATATTTGCACGTGCTGTTCGTCTTGTTGTAGTAATCTGGAAATATCAGGAGATTTTAAAACTTCATAGAAAAGGTCATGGAAAAGTCATCAAAAAATAAAATAAAATAAATTGTTCTTCAAAATTTGATCATGATTAAAATGTTGCTAGGACCACTTGAAAATATACACAAATAGGGTGAATTCAGGAAAATTTGGCACGTTTTCCTATTGAGATGGCTGGGATAAAATGGCCCAATTATCCTGAATTAATATTATCTCTTTTTAATAAAATAAAATTAATTGTGCAAATAGCGAATTAGCGAGTGTGAATAATGCTATATATATATTATAAAGCAAATTCAGTGAGGTATGTGATAACGATGACAGTTAATTATACGCATGATGCAGCGCTATACCAGCGTAGATAATGCCTAGTTCAACTGGTATGTGGGTGGTTAGTAAATAACACACAGATTTTGTGCAACAGTTTGTCTTATTTTCTCTACTTCATGCTCTCATTTTCTATCATTTTCCCTATTTCTCATCTTCAACACACACCATTCCAGTCATTTAAGCTTGTGGTTTAGAAATACACAGAGCAACTGGGAGACGAGGTTAGTAGTAATGGACTCATAACCCGACATCAACCCCTACTGCCGGATCGGTTGGCCATCAGGGTGACATCATTTACACCAGTTTAAGAGGTTGAAGGGGAAATTGCACATTGTTTGGTGCTAAATTATATGTTGTGCTTCATTTCTTAATTAGATCCCTGAGCTGGGTGGCTGTGTTTATTGGTGTAGTATCTCTCTCGCCACGCTTTCAGGATTACCGCAGCCCCTAAATGCATTTCGCTCATACGAGTAAAGCAGAAATAGACCTTGATGTTTCATAACACAACCGGACATAGCAATGCTAGAGATGAATCTATTAGTTGAGGTGGATTCATTGACGGCTACAGGGTAATTCAAGGCTGGAGTTTAAGCACAGGAAAATGAAAACAGGAACTGGAGGAAATGGACAACCTAGGCAGGCTCAGTGGAAATACGTGCCTGTGCCTACATTTGTGCAAAACTACAAAAACATACCCTTACATACAATTTAATGCAGTTTCCAGCTGAAATGACGGCTTGTATGGCAGTAAAACACCAATAACTTTCCCTTTTCACACAAATAATGATTTAAGGGCAGATTATCCATTAGTAAAGACTTATTTTGGTTTGGTTCCTTGAACAATACTATATTATGACCTCAAAATGTGTTTTACCATAGTGCATGATTTGTAAAATTATACATTTTGATGTTTGCATCACATAAACAATTCCATTTGTATGGCTTTTCTGACATAGTACACTTGCTCGGTAGCACACCTGGTACAGCATTGCACTTGCATCAAAAGAGTTGAAACACTTGTAAAGCCAAGCACAAATAACATGTTTGCATCAGCAAATGTGTTTTTTTTTTTTATCTCATATTATCTTTTGTCAACATTATCATTCGGTTTAGGGAATGTATTAGTGTAGGTGCTACGCTATTTTCAAGAGCATTTTTAATCACAACTTACCAGACATTTCATTTACAAACTACCACAATATGTAGGCCTACATCAACCAATGTAATAAAACGCTGCCAGATGCATGTTCATCTGTTTTGGATCATACTGAACTCTCTTTTAGTGTCACTCAGTGGACATTTCATTTTGAAAATGTAGATAGATGGAACGACAGATAGATGGAAAGACTGATTAAATGATAAAAAGTTAACACATCTTGCAGTAAAGTACGAAGTTTGGTACATAGCATTATGAAAATATAACGTTGTCAGATTAATGTTCATCTGTTTCGGATAAACCTGAACTCGCTTCTAGCATAATTTAATGGACATTTCACTTTAAAAGTGTAGCAAAACGTGCAAGAAGCGATGTAAAATCATTTTGCAGAAATGTTAACACAGGCACGTTTTTCTAATGAGCCTGGGTTGGAAATGGAGGTGGAAGGATGCACAAGAGAGAGAGAGAGAGGGAAATCAAAACGGGCAAATTAGATGAGGCTAATGAAATAAGAAGCGTCTCGCTGAGCTACATGTCTCTCCGTTTGTCCCTCAGAGAGTTTCCAGCCATCCGGCCTCTCGTTTAGTCAACTTTTTAGCCATAAATGACAGAGCTAATTAGCTGCTTTTCTAGCAGCTGACCAAACACAAATCATTCCGGTCCAGCAATAAGCTGGCAGCCTGGGACGGCCCATGATGCCATTCCAAGCACTGCAAGGCCTGGAGGAGCCCCTGGTGGCCCCTGAGGCAGCATGAGAGGCCCCTGCAGCCACATCATGCGGATCTGCTCATTGCATTACCCCAAAAAATGTCCTAATGGCAGAGAGCAGCTCTTCAAACTCAGACAAACGGGTCTCTGTAGTCTCTCTCGCTCTTCAACTCACTGCACAAGAAACGTTTTCCCTCTCTCCAGCGCTCAAATTATAGCCCTACATTCCCCTCTCTCTCCCATGCTTATGTACCATCACAATCTATTTGCTTCTGCTTTCACTGGTCTCCAGAGACAAAAAAGTTTGGAATCTGCCTGTGAAGTGGACTTGGGGACTTATGACACGCATTTATAAGTAGCGTTTGCTAAAGCAGCATCACTATGGTTGAATTCAGAATAGCATACCAGCACACTCCTCTTACTATTTCTGCCAAATAATGATAGGTAAAAATAGTATGAGCATTTCATTCTAGTACGCTATTACAAATTCAGCCTATTAGTATTGCTAAAAGTAGTACTGCTAAAAATAAATCTCAGTTCAGTTTCTGAATTTACAGTGAATTTGAATTGATGTAGCAAACAAGATGTAGAATTGCAATTCTAATTTGAATGCAATGAAGTAGAAATAAAAATGTAAATATCAGCTGTAAATCAACTGCAATTTTTATCTAGAAAAGCAAAGTTTGTCAAAATTTCAAATGTTTCCTTGACAAAATCTTGTTTGAAAGTCAAAACAACAGAACGATATAGACATAACAATAGAATGGCAGATAGATATAATAACAGAACAAAGATATAATGACATAACCATAGATAGATAGATAGATAGATAGATAGATAGATAAGATAGATAGATTCAGAAAATGTAAAAATCCATTATGAGATAAAGTCTTTTCAATAGACGTACACAAACGTTTCACTAGATGACCTCACTGAGACCTGTGCAAGTGCATTCAATTCTGACAGTTAAATTAGAGCAGTTGACCTGAGCTGCTGGAGAACTGTATGTGCTGATATACGGATGTCCTTGAACTGTTCCTGTATAACAAACTGTGCTGGATTTCTTTTATATCTGCCAAATAAGAAGCAGTAAAATTAGAAATAAAATAAGAAGCTGGTGTGGGATGAGTTATACACCAAATGTAATATTAGGGCTTAAGGATTTGTTCAAATCCCAAACTTATGAATAATATTATTATTATTTTTTTTAATAATGATGTCTGCCTTAAGAAGCAAAATGGATTACAAAGTACAATAAAAGACCAGGCAATTTTTGGTCATTTATAGGTGTAGGAAATAAGTAAACATCAATATGAACAAACTAATAAATGACCTACAGTACACATATATTACATTATACTGTGTTTTAAATACATATATTAATTTATTTTGCTGACCCCAAACTTTTGAATGGTAGTGTATATTGGAGTAGAATGGAGAACATTTTCACATCAGTTTTGACTTACAGTAAATCACAGACCTCAATACAGTCTCAAATGTCAAAGTAGGATCAAATCCATGACCTTTAGGATGAAATCATATCATACAAGCGTTTTATAACCGTGGCATTTAAGTATGTGAATCTGTCATCTACACCTACTTGTGCAGAGTAAGCAAACTGCAGCCGGTCCAGATGGTCTGTGACTAGGGGACGGAGCTACTTCAGGACCAACCTATCAACGATATTAATGATGTGTGAAGGAAGAGCAACTGGTGTGTAGTCTTTAGGGTTGTTAAGATGAACACGGCAGGAAGTCTTCCAGACCTGGGGCACCTTCTGCAGACTTTAATGGGAGGGAAACGAAGTCCTGAAACACTCAACAGAGCTGACTGGAGCTGATATCTCCTACACCCCGGGGCAGATTCCTGTGTGAAGATTACCCAACTCTCTCCTCACCTGTTCGACTGAGATAGGCTCGGAGTCAGTTCTTCTGTCGAAAAACTGATTCAGCTAATTAGCCCTGTGTAGCTCTGCTATCTACCTGTTTGTAGCCAATGATGGATGATACAGTTCCCTCACAGAGACCCTCTCGCTCGGCATTCATCTGCTCTTCAGGTTTTATCTCCAGACACAAGAAGGTCCTTCTCTTCTTTTTAAGCAGGACACTCAGGCCCTTCATGATTTTAATTCAATTCACGTTTATTTATATAGTGCTTTCCCCAGTATATATTGTCTCAAAGCAGTTTTACAGAAAATGCATGTTTCAGCATATCATGTTTCTATCTATTTATCTATATATCTATCTATCTATCTATCTGCTAAGATTTTAGTTTTACTGCTTTTCTAGTAAAACATTTTGTACAAATGCGTTAACCATAAGATAACAGAAGTGTACCAGAACTTTATCACTAAGCAGTTCGTTAACCTAAGTATGTATAGGCAAATAAACAAATAAAAGACGTCGAAACTAAATGAAACAATAAAAGTATACAAATAGCCAATAATCAGTTAGAACCACATGCAGAAGCCAATTTAAGTTACTTTAATTTAGCTGGTTTTCTATTGGATGGGAAGGCGATCTTTTCGGGTTGGTACTTCCCAGCCAAAGCCACGCCCCGATTTCTGATGTCATCACTAATCGTTCGAGTTCATTCCCTGTAAGTATGGTAATGATTCCCAGATGTTTACATAAGAGTCGCAAACCACGGAGGGAGCCGCCTCCCTGATGATGCCATCGCTGTGTGAATTGGGGTGGATCGAGATTTACAGCATCAGAGCGAGATGAGGTTAAATGCCGTATTTCACATTGGGTTTTCTTATCAGGGAACACAGCTAATTAGAGGGTTTCAACATGACTAATTTAATTGAGCATAATTTTCTCTTTAGGTCCGCAGGCAACACACCAAATATAGATTTAATAAAAAGTGAACAGCACGTACTCATAGGAATTACACGGCACTAAAAGGGATTTAAGACCTTATCTGATGCGCCGCTGAATATTTCTGCCGTTCTATAGCACTGTGAGTTAAAACGACGGAAGAAGAGCTCTCTTGGGGAAACTCGGATATCTCCTGCACATTTCAAACTATTTTCTGTATATTTAATGTCAGAAGTATTCAATTAAATTCCAAGAGATTCCGTCTCTAAATTCAATCATAACTTGCAGTAGTTTCAAATGCCAATATGCTGGATAAATATGAAATTAAATAAGCAATGTGCACTTCTTAGGAATATTTATTATGAGAAATGTTTCATAAGAAAGGAGCCAGACTGAATGCCTAGTTATAGTTATATGGCTGTTGTCAAAATCAGGGTTTTTTAATATTTTAGATGCCACAGACCCCAAAATATGATCATCCTGGTACAAGAGCCATCCTAAAATATAAAAGGCTGCTGTATATTTTCATGCATAAAGACTAGATTATACTGTGAAAAAATAATTATAAATATGCGTAACATTGTATTTTATTTAAATATAAAAAAAATTCATATATTTAGATTTGTTTGTATTTTTTTTTGTTACATTATTTTATTTACTGCAATCAATGTTTATATAGTTTGTTAGTTTAATCATATATTTATAATATATATACATACAGTATATATATATATATATTGGTACACAACACCCTCCGACGCATGCTAAATGCAATTCCCCTGCATTTTTTTCAGCTAATTAAGATGTTACAACAGAGGACAATTCCATCAGCGGCTAAAATGAGGAGATACATCAACAACAATCCAGCATCTCGACAAGATGGTGAGACGCAGAGGAGAAAAGAATTGAATTTTGGGTGTCTGATTATGATGGAATAGGCCAATCACTCCTTCTCCCACACAGACACACACACTTTACGGTAAACACATCTATATTCACATTCATACTGCATACGCATTTGTATTCCTCTTCTACCCAACATGTAGACCCCCTCTGTCTCCGATCTGTGTGTTATACCCATCGAAAAACCTATGCAAACACTGGATTCTGTAAAAATAACATGCTTCATGGTTTTTGTTGGTGCATAATTGAGTGTAAATGAACTTCCATTTGGCAAATGCAGTTATTTTTCCCTGTATAACAGAAGTGCATAATGTGTTTGCAGGTGGCCGTAATCAGGAGCTGCTGTGAGCTCCAATACTACCGCATCATTTAAAGCTTTGTTTGCATTGATATCAAAAGCACCCAAGCAAACCAAACCTGAGCCAGCAAATGGTCATTATTAAGCACAGTTAATAGAATATTTATGTTAGCTGATGACAAGACTGGGCGATATTTCAAAAATGTCAAAATTAAAATTCAATTCAATATTGTTTGCCTAAATATATAATCGATACTCTTAAAAGAGTGTTTTTTTTTAATCAAAGGAATCGTAATTATGATTTAGACGGTCATTTGTACCAAGTACATTCAAAACTGTCCTAGACGAAGTAAAAATAAAAAGTAAATGTCAAAAAATATTTTTTTTTAAATAAAGTAAATGGAAGAATTAGAAACAAAGTAAAAATAAATAAATTTTTTTTTTTTTTTTTTATACTAAAACACAACAATTATATTAATAAAAAAAATACATATATTTAATTGTTTATATCCACCAATACCTGGTAATAAGTTGCAATATTTACAACATAATTTAACATAAATATAAAATTTTTACATATAAATGGAAGAATTAGAAACAAAGTAAAAATAAATTAATTTTTTTTTTTTTTTTTATACTAAAACACAACAATTATATTAATAAAAAAAATACATATATTTAATTGTTTATATCCACCAATACCTGGTAATAAGTTGCAATATTTACAACATAATTTAACATAAATATAAAATTTTTACATAAATGCACATTTTTGAGTGGAGATGCAAACAAATCTTTGAATCAGTTTTTATCCGATCAACTGAAATTGACAATTTGACAGTCTGAAGTACTTTGGAAATGCATTAAAGAAGAAGCAAAATACAGTAAAAATAAATAATGAACACAAAATGTAAAAAATTGTTTCTATGCACCATTACAACAATACCACATTGACTGAAAAAACTGCAACCTAAAAACTGTACCGTCTAAATTAACTGGTTTTTATTCTAGTCAAAAATATTATTTAACATCACTGAATCAACCTTTTTCATTTATGATAATTGCAGGTTACCACTTTTTTTTACAGCTGATAAGTGAACACAAACAAATATTTGAATATGTATTTTTATTTCATTCAATGAAATGGACAGTTTAACACCAAACTAATTTCCTGGAAATTAATCAACTATTCAGGCTTTAGGAAAGTTAATGGCTAAAGTAAAATGTGTTAAAATCACAGAAAAAGTACAGTATTGGTTAATTGTACACTGTCAACATAATCATAAAAAGTATATTGCAAATATTTAATATATCGCCCAGTCAGCTCATAATGTTATCTACACAACATTGAAATGTTTTCACAAGCAAGGTGAAAATGCTTTGCAAATGCTTTTATGTCATTTCATATTTTCATTTTTCAAGCATTTTTGCTTTGCTTGTGAAAACACCAGCTAAAAATAACTGGCTAAAATATTGCTAAAAACAGTAACAGCGAAACAGATCAAAAGAAAGAAAAGTAATGTCAAAGATTCAAAATCCTTGTTTGATGGGATTGTGGGTAATGATGTTTGTTTAGAAGCAGTGTGGCGAGTGAAGCTATAGTTTAGCAGCTGGGTAATGTAATTACCACGGTGCCGTCAGAGCACTCTTGATCTCATTTAAATAGCTTGTTTGCTGTCACAGAAGCTGTTGACTCAAGTCTGTTTGTCTAAAATCACCCGATTTGATGGACATCTCCTTTCGCTGCATTTCTTTTTACGTGAAGCCACAAGAAATGATGTCAAGAGGAAAACAATTCGGCCACTTCCCGCGAGCCTACAAACAGCACCAATCAGAATTATAGGGGTCATATGATGCGATTTCAATTTTTCCTTTCTCTTTGGAGTGTTACAAGCTCTTGGTGCATAAAGAAGATCTGTAAAGTTGCAAAGACTAAAGTCTCAAATCCAAAGAGATATTCTTTATAAAAGTTAAGAGTCAACCACACCTACCTAAAATGGCTCGTTCTAACACGCCCCCACATACCTACATCACCCACTGGATGCAATGTCTATGTCTCATCGCTCGAGCCGGACAGGGCATCACAATATGGTAAGGGGCGTAACATTTCCGTCACACGCTTGAGGTATTCGGCCAATCACAACGCTCTGGATAGCTGGCCAATCAGAGCACACCTCGCTTTTCAGAACGATGAGCTTTGTAAAAATCGACACGTTTCAGAAAGGCGGGCATAGAGGAGAAATAATAATGTACAGTATGTGGAAAATAATGTGTTTTTTGAACCTTAAACCGCATAAACACATTTCATTACACCAAATACACAAAATAATGTTCTTTTTAGCAGCATCATATGACCCCTTTAATGCTATTAGCGGATTAGAGCCTTAGAAATACTAAATATTGTGTCAGCTCTGTTTCTGTGTCTCTGCTACACCAGAATCTAAAGTTTGGAGGGTCACAGAGAAGGATGGAAAAAGGAAACAAAGAGGATTATGGGAGCACTGGAGAGAGAGAATATTTATGGGGGTCACACCAGGTCAGGATAAAGAGGAAGACCCTTAGGATCATTTATAATTAAATTGCAAAGATACACACAGCATACGTTGAAGTGAACGCTCTCTGTTCCTCTGAGCATTGTGGGTTTCTTTTGTCTTTTTCTGTCTGTTTGCAAACAAAAATATTGGCAAGGTAAGATGCCAGAGCTCAAGAACAGTGGTCTTTAGAGACCTTAATGGAAATATAAAACTGTATTAGAGGAAAAGCAACAGAATTTACTAGCAGTATTAGCTCACGCTGCAGTAAAAAAAGTGCGTAAATCAAACAGGTTTGGATTTGGTTTGTGTAAGTGAACTATTTCATTAACTACATACTACTGTATGCGTTTGTCACATAACAAATGCTAATAAGATTTATGAAAGCCGAAACACACTCTATCCAAGTATGTGTAGCATACTTTTCAAATTTTAGGGTCAGTAAGATTTTTTTTTAATGTTTTTGATGGTTTTTAATGTCTCTAATCTCACCAAGGCTGCATTTTTAATCAGTATAAACAGAAATATTGTGGAAATTTTATTATCATTTAAAACAACAGTTTTCTATTGGAATGCATTTTAAAATGTAATTTATTCCTGTGATGCAAAGCTGAATTTTCAGCATCATTACGCCAGTCTTCTGTGTCACATGATCCTTCAGAAATCATTCTAATATGCTGATTTGCTGCTAAAGAAACATTTCTTATTACCATCTAAATTAAAAACCGTTGTGCCGCTTAATATTTTTGTGGAAACTGTAATTTGGAAACGTTTCAGAACAGTATTTATTTGAAATATAAATGTTTTGTAACATTTACTGTCACTTTTGGTCCATTTAATACACACTTGCTATATAAAAACATTAATTTTTTTTAATTTTTAAAAGAATCATACTGACCTCAAACTCTTGATCAGTATAGTGTAAATGCAAATACTTTTAGCTAAACAATCTGAATTGTATTTCAAAACAGGTCAAAGTGCAATTCTTCTTCTTTTTTCTTCTTCTTCTTATTTGATAATTATTACTGTATAAACAGCATTGTTCTACAGTCAGTTTTCTCATTCAGGTCAACTCCTGTCATGGCAGAGGAACAGTTTAAAGAGGGCGAATCATTATTAATATCATACCTTTACATTACCAGGTTTGTTTATTAATATTAAGGTCTAATTACTGAGAGAAACTACATAAAATATCATAACAATAATAATATAGCTGACATGTTCATAGCTATTCTATAATAACACATTTGGCTTAATGACATTTAAAGGTAACTCTAGTGCACCCTTGTTATCACCACATTAACAGAAGCATGTAGGGCTTTGTTTGCAATACGTTGACTAAATGTTCTGGGTTTGCATTCTTGCGTAAGCATATTTCTTGCCTTAGTGCTCAATGTAATGTTTCCTCTCAAGCTCAAGCACGCACACACACTCGCTCACACACACAACAGGATTAAGATACTGTAACCCAGCATATATTTACACAGACCTGCTGTCATTGTGCCCCATTCAGACATGCACAGCTTAATCCCACAGTCTGGACCAAAAAGCTCACGTGTTTCTATTGTTAAGCTGAATTGGAGGACGTCTGCCAGGACACACCGAGTTTAGGAGCTGTCATAAGAATTGGAGCAAAGAAAGGAAACCAAATCTGAAGCCCCTTTCATGTTTCACGAGCTTCTGAATAGTAACACTGGCAACAATGGTAGTGTAAACACATCCTTTTGAATATTGTGGAGTTGTGAGTCTGGAAGAGCACCAAGCATTTGATTGCATGTAAAATAAAATACATTTTGTGCTTCTCATTCTTAAATATGCTGTCAAAAAATAGAACAAAAATTAAAATGATAATCGCTTTAGTTTATTCTCTTTAAATCTCTTTAACATCTCAACGGTTTCTCCTAGAAAGCGATGAGACCAAGTGAAGCCAAATGGACAATTAAGATTAATCAATTTGGTGTAGAAACAATTTTCAGAAACAGGGCTATTTTAGTACTATTGGGATACTATTATAGTCTATATAGTTTAATATTTTGAATTAGTTTTTATTTTTAATATGAATTAAAAATGAATGTTTTCACTTTACCTTTAGTAATTTTGTTTGTTTGTTTGTTTGTTAGTTTTTTTCATTTTTTGTGTCTGTAGTTTTCATTCATTTTTATTTCAGTTTTAGTTATTTTAGTACATCAAGTTAAACCAAATGAAAATAAGAAATGTTGTAGCTAAAATAAAATCCGATTAGTTTTTTTGTTTTGTTTTTTCAGTTAAAGGGGTCATATGATGCTGCTAAAAAGAACATTATTAACAATTTCAAGTAACATTTTCTTATGGTTTTAGTTTACGTTTTAACTGTGAAATTTTAAAGCAGGAAGACTGAAGTAATATTTTCTTGTAAAACTAGTACTCCATCAATCTTCATTTACTTTATCAACTTTGAAAAATAATTTTAAAAAATTTAATTTTCTTAGGCCATGTGTCTTCAAGATCCAAAGTTTGCAATAAAAAATTTAAAAATCTCAACAAAAAAAAAATCCTTTGGATGCAAAATGAGTATTCATTTTATATACTAATAAATATACAATGGGGAAAAAAACTGGTGTAGATTTTCGTTTGAAACAAATTTACTCAAATTGCTAGTGAACTTTGCAAATAATCACAAAAAAGAAATGGTATTTCCTTCCTATGTTTTCTTCCATAATCAATTTTATTTACAACTTCAATAACGTGTATACTATTAACTGCTTACAAAATGCATACTACAAATACAACAATTGTCACATTTGTGTCTATTTTGTCTTTCAGAAGAGAAATTTTAGTAGAATTATCTGAATCCAACCTGATACTTGGAACAAAACAATGTTCACTCTATTAAATCTCCTGAGCTATGAAAGTGCACACTCAATATAATTCTCGTCTGGTCAGTTCTACTTCCATCTCTTTTCCCAAAGCTCAACATTTTCCTCTAAAATGACAACTCATCCTTAAAGACTGTGCCAATCAGGGGCGTAGATTACGCGGGGGACGCGGGGGACGTGTCCCCCCCACTTCTAATAGCACGTAAATTCGTCCCCCGCACTTTTTCGGGCAAGTGTGTTCGCATAGAGGTTTTCAAGAGCCGGTGTGAATAAATATAGATTTAAATTCAAAGAGACAGGATAGTCTGTGCATGATCTGATGTTTTATTCGGACCCAGATTAAGGCGAGATGAACATCTCGGAGCGCTAAACATTCCGTGCAGTGTATGTTTCATTCATACTCAAAGCCGGAGGGCGCTCTCGCGCAGAAAGTCGTACGAGGAAATGGACAAAAGCGTCCAGCTATCGCTGTATGAAAACAGTTGTTTTCAGAAAAACAGAATGTATCACAATTCAAAAGGCTATTGCTCTGATAACAAGAATAAAACAAGCTGCACATTATTCAGTGATAATTGTCAAATGTGCAATTCTATAAAATTTTAGACATTCATTCCATATATTCAGACTTTGATTCCATATATTCAGACTTTCGTTCCATATATTCAGACTTTCGTTCCATACACTCAAACTTCATAATATAAATATAATTATTTCCTGAACGGCATGCCATATATATATGTTTGTTAGTATGTATGTATGTGTGTGTATGTGTGTATATGTATATATGTATGTATATATATATATATATATATATACACCTTGCTACGTGTACTGCGTTAGGCTAACCAAGACTTGTCATTTGCACTTATATATTGTTGCTCTTTTGTTAGTTTTGACTGCTTTTATTGTCCTCATTTGTAAGTCGCTTTGGATAAAAGCGTCTGCTAAATGACTAAATAAATAAATAAATAAAATAAATATATAACATTTCTGTCCCCCTTACTTCTGAAATGATGACTACGCCCCTGGTGCCAATTATCCATGTTTGTGCTGATTACAGAGTTAGAGGCAGAATAGCAATGAAGAACGGTAGTTGTGGAATGATTAGGCCGCAGTATCCTTGGCCAGGACAAGGGTGAATTTATCATTGGTGTGTAAGAGACTCCCCTGTCCCTTATTATTCAGGCTGGGCTAGATATGAATTGGCTTTCTCCAGTAATTAATGACTCTCTGGAGGAGTTTTATAAAGGATATTACCTGTAACAGAGAGAGCGTGTGGGTGGCAAAGCAACTGCAATTATTCAGTCCACTACAGAAAAAGAAACAAGATATTTATTTGAAAAAAATATTTTATAAAGAATTTAAAATATATATAAGAAAAATATTAAGAGAATGTAATATTTAATAGTGCCAAAGACACTGATTATTAGTTCAGATTAAATGACAGGTGGAATTTAGTTTTGCTGTCATAATCATTTGATTAAAATTCTATTAAAGGTAGAAACGACTGATATTCTAAAGCTGCTTCATATGTCTCATATCTGAGATTTGATCACTCGTTCGTCTGTCCTTGACGTTTCTGCCACGCAAAGCAAGACTTTATAATTAAAGCTCTGTTTAAAAACCAAGAGAGCTGCCTTGCCACGTCTGCTACCTACATAGGAAGCTACTTTCTAAAGCAACATCCTAACCACAATTGATTTGAAACGCTCTATACACATGTAGGCATGAGCTCAAGCTAATAGCAGATGATTCCAGTTGAATTTGCTTTAATTTGCTGCTAAGCTAAGTATGTGGCACTCTAGTAATAAGCCTAAAAAATACACAAATATAGGAGCAAAGTTGTCTATTTTAATTAAAGAGAACTATTTTTAATTGATACTTGATGTATTGAATAAAATACATGTATATTTATCATTTAATTCTCAGTTTGCCTTGTGTGAATGCCGTATTAGACAAAATGAGGACATCTTAGAAGACAGCAAAACTATGCAGGCTTCGTGTCAGGACCACAGCCTTTGCAAAAGAGCTTAAAAGTGGAAAGATTTGCTAAAATCCCCAACTCTCTTTGATTTTTGACAAGAGAGTTGAAAACTGTATTTATGGCTTCTAAGTATCCTGTTGATCTGGTTCAAGCCCTGCAAAGCAATGACTGGTTGACTGGTTAGTGCTCTAAATGCTGTTTCTTGGCACATTTTGACTGAACTATGTCCAGTTTCTTTCATTTATAGTACAAAAGTGACTGCTGATGTTACTATTCAGACCCATTAATACAGGCATTGCATGTTTGAACCAGCTTGTAATATTTCGATATTCCATTCCCCTTATGTTCTATCCTATTACTTAAAAACTGCTGATCACAATAAGGTTGTGTTTACAGCAGTTGCGACAAAACTACATTGCTCCTACTTAATTAACAGAGTGTGTTTTCAGGTGACAGACGCCTCATTTCTTGTATCACTGCCATTATATTTTCCCCAACTGACTGAAATGTTTGTTTACAAATGTGTCAATCTGTTGCTATGAATTTATTTCATTTAAATTGATAGTTCATCCAATAATTGACTCACCCTCATGTTGTTCCAAATTTCTTTCTTCTGTGCAACACAAAAGAAGATATTTTGAAGAATGTTGGTAACCAAACAGTTTTGCATCCCATTGAATTCCATAGTATTTTTTGTCCATACTACGCAAGTCAATGAGACTGAAATGAGGGGCAGTAAATTAAGACAACTTTTTTATTTTTGGGTGAACTATCTCTTTAAGACGCATCAGAATGTGGTCACTGGTCAAGTACTTTAAGCCATATTTTGTTGTTAATCTTATGTAAGCTCAGTTACATTTTTCTTAAATGGTGTTGCTATTCCTAAAAACCCAACACAAAAGAAGATATTTTGATGAATGTTGGTAACCACTAACCAAACAGTTGCTGGTATCCATTGACTTAAGGTATGGAGAAAAAAAAGTCCTATAAGTCAATAGCTGTACCAGCAACTGTTTGTTTACCAGCATTTTTCAAAATATCTTTTGTGTTCAACAGACGAAAGCAATTTGGTAATGACAAAATTTTCATTTTTTTGGTGGGCTATACTTTAAGCATATTTTAAGCCTACTTTAAGCATACTTTGTTGCTAACTAGGCCTACATAAAATTTTTCGTATAAAATGGTCTCACTGCTAGTCACAAAAATCTAATGAAATATGCATTTCCAATGAGAAATAAGGTATAAACAGAATTATTCATCCATTTTCCTGTGGCTGAAGTCCAGCTTTGAGTTTGCAGATGATTGATCTGGAGATCATGAACATTCGGAGATGACGAGCAGCTTCAGCGTCTTCAGTGCATACAGCCTCAATCTATCGCAACGGGCACCAGTCGCTTCCAGTGTTAGTGAAAACAGAACAAAACAACTCTCAGCAGATCATTCTTGAGTGATGCTTCAGAAAGCACAGGTGATGTCTTTAATATTTAATAGCGCTAATAATAAATGAGACGCACATCCTGTATAGAAGAAGTGCAAAAACCCCACTCTATTAGTAACAACAACAGGGTAACAATGAGCCCTTGACGCGACTTCTCTCTTTAGCAGTCTTTCTGAGTCTTATTCTAATCACCTCAGTGATTCACATTTTTCTTGCAGCATGTGGCATGTTTTGTAATGGCATCACAATCGAGATGTTTTTGTCCCTCTCAGAACGTCCCGTTGCGCAGGAGCACCGCAAGAACAACCGCAGCCCTTTCCCAAACGCAGTGCCTTTGTGGAGACCATTACCGCTCCATTTAATTTGATAATTTCAATGGTTAAAAGCAGCAGGGGCTGCAGCGGGATTTGAATAGGCCAGATGCGCTGCGCCGCTCTCAGACAGGAGAAAAAAGACACGTCAAGTTCTTTTGACAGCGGAAAGACTCAATAAAGTCACCAAACTTCACCTCAGCGATATCAGCGGGGCTCATGAGATGTGAGCATGCTGATTTCCTAAACTTAATCAACCCTGAGGTCATATTAATAGGGTTTCAAAAGAAAGTCAAAGATAGGAAAAGTAACACTGACAGTAAATGCATTATATTTAATTGCTTTACATTCAAGTGACGTCAAAATTAAATGGGTATAATAATGATGATATACGGCATTTACTCTCATGTTCCTGTGATAATAACATAACTGTATGACTATGGACTGCAAAGTTTTGACAGTGACAACCACAATTAAAGGGATAGTTCACCCAAAAGAAAAAAAATGACTCACTCTCATGTCATTCCATACCTGAATGACTTTTTTTTTCTTTTGTGGAAGATTGAAAAACATTTCAGTGTTTTTGTCCATTTAATGAGAGTCAATGGGGTCCAATCTAATGTTGTTTAGACCACACTGACTTCCAAAATAACTTATTTCGTGTTCTGCCAAACAGTCAAACAGGTTTGGGAAGGTGAGTAAACAATGACAAAATGTTTCATTTTTGGGTTAGTTCACCCAAAAATGAAAATTACTCACCTTCAAGCCATCCTAGGTGCCACATGGAACACTTTTTATGATGGATGGATGCTTTTTTGGGCTTCAAAATCTCAACCACCATTCACTGCCATTATAATTTTTCAACTTTTTGATGGCAAAGGAACTCTTAAATATACCCTTAAAGCAGGGGTGCCCAAACTCGGTCCTGGAGGGCCGGTGTCCTGCAAAGTTTAGCTCCAACCCCAATTAAACACCACATGGAACACTTTTTATGATGGATGGATGCTTTTTTGGGCTTCAAAATCTCAACCACCATTCACTGCCATTATAAAGCTTAAAAGAGCCAGGACATTTTTTTTAAATTTAGGCCTAACTCTGATTGTATTCATCTGAAAGAAGAAAGTCGTATAAACCTAGGATGGCTTGAAGGTGAGTAAAGCATGGGTTAATTTTCATTTTTGGGTGAACTATCACTTTAAGTACTGTATAAAAGCAACAAATATCAAATCACCATCTTACAATAAATAAATAAAACCAACATTGGCTTTTAAACTTTTTTTTATTTTTTATATTACCTGGACAATATGTATTAAAATATTACTTGGACGATGTGTACTTATCTTTAATTAATGTATAAACCTGAAAATTTAAATAATTATATAAATATAAATATAAGTATAATTAAACATAAATACATACTAAAAGATGAACACTTAAAATTGTTCACAGAACTATAAAAAGAAGTGAATGGTGCACACAAAACGCTCTAATGTGAAAGCAGCACAAGAAGCCCTAAGGAAAGAGTCGCTTCTCAGACTGTCAACAAAGCCACTGCTGAGTCATAGTCTTACAAAATCTGCTTCATTACTCAATATTTATTGAGTTCTGGCAAGTGGAGGTCTATAGGCCTCCATCCCCACGGGCCGCTTGTGCCGCAAGCATGCAGATCAGCGAGTATTATCAGTCTGGCCGCATCTTCGGCTACTTTATGAGCTGGCGTGCAGAGCACGGATACCACTGACATCTTTAGCACACTCAGTAGACAAGTTGATACATGCACACACATACGCTTCACTCAGTGGTGCGAGTGCACCTGGAAAATGCAAAGGGAGAACGTAGAAAACAAAACACGAAAACACATGGATGCTCACAGACGGAGCTTTTAAGTGGCGTTTGAAAATGGCAGCTTGTGTAATTTTTGTCAGTCTCCTTCACACAGGGACACAATGGGCCCAATCAAAGCACTCAATCCAGCCCGACCACCAGGCGAGCACTTACGGCTGTCAGTCACAGCACAGACTGGGAAACGGCTTTGGATGCTTCCCTCGTAACGTTTTTCCTTTCACAGCTCTGACGTGGACGAAATCTACTTCCTGTGCTAATCGAATCTCCCAGATCATAATTAGCTTGCAGACAACTAAAATTAACCACGACGCGAGAACCTCAAGATTTGTCGAAGGCCCCGAAAACAGTTCAGAGCTGCTCAGTTATAAGTGAATAATTCGTGGCACAGTTGCACTCACTTCCACTTTAATAATATTTACACTTACGGCTTCTCTTGGAAGATGAAAGCGAACGCTCCGTCTGATTTCCATTTAAAGATTCAAATCCTCTTAAGCTTAACGTGGAATGCTGCGTTGCATTATTGAGCAGCTCTGAAATTGCTGCAAAGTCTGGCCAGTTGTTTTCTGGGTATATCGACAGTTTTGATAATCTCATAAATGCAAAAAAATTCCACTTAGCGAGCATGAGATAGTTGTTTCTCAAGGCCATGAATCCAATTAAACATCTTCACGTGGCAGAACGGTCAACGATGTGATGACGCCGTCAGCTACATTTCTGTCTGACCGACAACCTACAATTAAGAAAAAAGCAAACGTGCACTGCTGCGGACCCAGTTCGGATGGGTCAAAAGAGTAATGAATTTTGAGGAGGCAATCAAGTCAAGCTGTAAAATTCTGTTTGAGGAGCAACACTTTCACAGCATAACCAATTCATACATTAAACCAAAAAAAAAGCCTCACTTAGCATACATATTCTGCATTTTCAAATATGATAATAGCCACCGCTGCTTCACAGATACCAAGCGAGTCTATGAAAATTCATATGCGTTTCTGAGCTCTGTCCATCAGCGGTGGCGTGACTGGAATTTCTCGAAAGCAGCTGTGGCCGGTTCCATGTCAAGTGAGAACGTGTTTTCATTACAACCCTATAATGTCACGTCTCAACGTTAAAATAACCCACGCTCAATGGTCACATACAAACATGCAGTCGCTCTACGCGACCTCTCGAAGAAAACACATCCTCATTTTCTAATGAGAATGACAGGAGCAGAATAAACCCATTAGTTGAAGTTTGTAAAAGCAAGTTGAGGAAAGCCTTTAATGCATTTATGTGCTTTGTTGTGTGTGTGGGTGAAAACCCTGCAGCGGTGACTATGAAGTCTAATCTTTTTTCTTATAGTAGACAGTTTGAACCTACTTCTCATTTAGAGAGCAAATGCCGTGTGTTCGGTTGCGCTGTCAGCCGGCAGCTCAGTGCGGAGAATCAATTATACTGGAGGGAAAGTTTAACAGGCTAATTTAATTAATGATATTGCTATACTTAATATTGCTCATGCATTATCAGCTGTTTCGTTGAGGCTGTCGATTGCACGCTCTCTAACTCCAACTTCTCATTAAAGGTTATTGATGTGACTGACACAGTCAACAGTCAGTGTGACAAAGCAACAAGGATGATTCCAGTTTTTTCAATGTTAAAACAAATGTCTGTTTTAATATTTTTAAGGTCTATCAACTGCATTTATGATGTAAAACGTACCACTCAAAATATTTTTTTTTAAATAAATTAATATTTTTATTCAGCAAGGATACATTAATCAAAAATGACTAAAGAATTATACATTGCAACAAAAAAATTATCCTAATTATACATAATTACAAAATAATTAGATATATATTTTTTTTCTGTTTCAAATAAATGCTGTTCTTTTGAACTTTCTATTTCTCATAAAAAAATAATAAAATTTTAAAAAAAAATTTAATAATCTCAGTTTCCACAAAAAAATGCCATTTTCAACGTTGATAATATTAATTGATGTTTCTTGAGTAGCAAATCAGCATATTAGAATGATTTCTGAAGGATCGTGTGACACTGAAGACTGGAGTAATGATGCTGAAAATTCAGCTTTGCATCACAAAAATAAAATAAATTTTAAAATATATTCAAATAGAAAACAGATATTTTAAATTGTAATAATATTTCACAATATTATTGTTTTTATTGTATTTTTGATCAATTAAAACCTGCCTATTTGATATTAAAACTTTACATTTTTTTAAACATTTAATTCAAAACTTTCAAGCAAGCCTTTGTCAAGCTAACATTTAAACATTTACTTTGCCAAACCTTGCTTAAAAATAACTTTTTTTTCTTCTTCTTCTTCTTTTTTTAATTCATCCTGCTTCCTTACACTCAAATTCCAGTTGGAATTCTACATCCTGTTTACTAGGTTTAAATTCTATTCTAATTTAGAATAAAAAGGCACTGTAAATTCAATATCGAATGAAGCACAAACCTGGGAGGACGGAAAAAAAATCTTGACACTGAAAACTTCCTGATCACACCTGGTAACGACAAGCAGGACACACGATTCAGAGCTGTGACTGTCCAGCTAAAGTCACACATATCCACAGCAACATCTCCACACAAAAACAAACTATTGTTGTTTCTACAGTCCTGTGCTGCCAAAAGTGGAGTTCATTCTCTTTGACAATACCTCCCTGAATCCCAAACAAATCTGTCATTCTGAAGACTCTCTGTTTTTTTCCCTGCGCCTCCTCTCGACATCTCCTCACAGGGTGGGTGTCACGTCCGTCGATCTGTCTGCTTGTGAGAGCGAGTGTATAACTAAATGACCCGTGTGTCTGCAGTAGAGTGGATTGGCAGGAAGATCGTTGCTGTGGGCAGGAACCTGTCTGGAGATGCCTGAGCACTGCATACTCCGTTCAGATTTGGTGTCAGGGCACATTGCGGTGCAGAGATGGGGTTCAGATTAGCAGTGACCCTCTACACTTATCTGGAATTCAGTACTTATTTCCTAGCCTGGGTTCAGATCAATGGCTTGATTATCATAAACATGTGACCTACAATCAACCTGTTCTGTTTACAGCGGATACTATGAAACTGCACCTTTCCAAGATCCAACATATATTTTAAATTTAAAGCAGTCAAACTATGATTTTAACAAAGTGGTTAGCTAAATGAAAGCAGCAAAAAACAAAAACCTAAAAAAACTGCTAACTATTTTTTGCATCCAGGGTGGTGGCGACAAGCGTCTTTAACTTGTTTAACGACACTGAATCATTCAGGAGCAAAACAAAGGACTGTCTTTACGAGTCAATCATTCTCAAACGTTTCTTTCAAAAATGCTGAATAATTTAGGAATGAAAGTGTCTTCATGAGTGAGTCATTTGAATGAGTCATTAACAACACTGATCATTCAGGAAAGAAACAAAGGATTATTTTTGTTTAAAAATCATTAAATCATTAAATATGTTTAAAAACAGATTCATTGAGGAACAACACTAGTATGTGATACTCTAAGTCGCACAATAGTTAATTTACAATTTTTTTATATATATAAATTAACTATATATATATATATATATATATATATATTACAACACCATTGTTTAATAAAATAATAAAGTACAATTATTCTTTAAAAATGTAATCGAGTGCATAAAATATTTTATATTTACTGTATATATATTAAATAATATATAGAATATTAAATCATATTCTTTTAAAATAGAAAGGACAGTGCCATTATAGAGGATAGAGCAACTGTGTTTGATTATTTCTTCCGTTCTCTTGCTTGGAAGGTTCCTTCCACTCAAGTAGAGTTTAATCACATGAGTTTGTTCATGCTAGTGAAACCACGCTGGACCAGAACACATGCAGTGATGCTGGTGAACCTGACAGCAATCGCAAGGCCCATCGTGTTTGCAGCCCCTTTTTAATTAATCTGTCACTGTAGATCCAGAAACACAGGACAATGTTCCTGGTCGCTTCGACCTCATCGACAACCTTCAGCACCACACACACACACAGACATTTGAGACATTATTCACTCATAATCCTCACATAAATCTATTGTATAATTTCAAAACACTAGCAATATAGAAGATCAAGAAGATCTTTAAAGTCTGGCTCCATATGACTGATAGATCCACCTCCATTCCTTAAGTATCGCCACCCTATTTTCCACAGAAAGGTTGGCTTCAGTGCTGCCGGTCAGATACAACAGAGCTGTGGGAAACACTTTCACCTCGTCTCTGACACGTCTGTCCATCATCTCCGGTCTAGACAGCAGAACTCTCATTTAACTGGCTATTACTGATGGTGGCCCGCGTTACCGCTGATGAGAAGGCGTGGGATTCAGAGCTCATTAATTCCTACAGGAAGGAGGAAATAATGAGGAAAATCAAGCCTGACTGCTACAGATAGGCACAATGTCATTTCTCCAGACCTCTCACTCAAACTTCAGTTCAGATTCAGAAAATGCTGCGGTTTTCCGCATCACATGAATGATACATTCAAGTCACTAGAAAAACACCCAATTAGGTGAAATCTCACACATAAATATGAATGAATCTCACAACAACATGTCCAGCTCACATTCAAACTGGGGGGAAAGAAATGTATATTTAGCCTTAAGAAAATACAGGACCATTAAAATTGTTTGCCCTAAACGCATCCCCCAAATTACTGAAATGCACCCAGATGTTTTACTTTTAATAAAATTCCCATGAATCTTAATGGTGATTCTCACTACTGTAGTACTTCTACTTTATTACTGTAAAAAACATTTAAAGCAGTTTGTTAAAAATGATTTTCTTTCAACAATGATACATTACATTGATCAGAAGTGACAATAAAACACTTATAATGTTATAAAATTCTATTTCAAATAATTCCGTTTTTTACATTTCTATATATTTAAAAAAAATGTATAACAATTTACAAAAAAATATTAAGCAGCACAGCTGTTTTCAGTATTTACGATAGTATATATTTCTTGAGCACCAAATCAACATATCACAATGATTATTAGATAAACATATCAGAATGATCTCTGGCATTACAGGAATAAAAGTATATTAAAATAAAAAAAGTTTAAAATGTAATATTTTACAATATTACTGTTTTCACTGTAATCATTTTTTTTTTTTTTTCAATTAAATCAAATAAATGTAGCCTTGGTAAGTATAAGTGACTTTCCAAAATATTTAAAAATTCTTACTGACCCCAAAAACTTTACAGTTTAAATAATATATTACTTTACATTTAGAATGAGATTTTTTGCATTACAGTGCTGATAATATTTAGGTAAAATGTGCGTAATTGTTAGGAAAATAATGCAAAGATAAAATGAAAGAAAATAATTCTTTAAAGAAAGAAAAACTAAAAAATATGCATAATTGTCTTTATAGGAAATGTAATTTCTTATTTCTTTCTTTAGCTTTTGGGGTGAAATGTGGCCAGGACGTATTCCTGGCAGGTTTTGTGAGATTCGTCCATAAAAACCTGACATTGTCTTAAATAAAAAATAAAACTAAATTTAAATGCATTCATACTTCATGAAATATGTCGACCATGCTTATTGTGTGGGTTTGGAATTAACACATATCTTACAAGAAATGCAATAACAAACATATCTCTGAAAACTGTATGTTTTTTATGGCATAATATGAATTGCATTTGGGTCTTTCCTGGTTTTTCCTCTGATTTTGCACACACACACACACACAACCGAAAGCTGTCTCTTCCTCTGTGGCAGTAGGTGTTATCGTCTCAGAGCAAGGTGAGGTTCACAAAAGACATTCACCAGAGGTCACCTTTCCCACAATTCACTGGGGCCTTCTGAACCACAATCTGGCATGTCAACAACAGGGTGGCAGAATGGACTCCTGACAAGGGAGAGATTAAAAACCGAACAGGCTTAAATTAGAAAGAGAGAGCGCGAGAAAGAGAGAGAGCAAGAAAGAGAGAGAGAGAAAGAGAGAGGCTGGAATAAAAAAGCTTCTATGTGTGATTGATTACAGTATTGCCACTCTCTAATACAAAAAAGTGTTGATGTACCAACTTTTATTTTACCGAGGTGTACGATTGAAAAACTAGATAACCTGGTATTAAGTACCACATTTACCCAGAATTTGACCACAAGCAAAATGAGAAAAACAATGTTGCCCTAAGATCAATCTCAGGTAAATCACTATCCAATTGCAAGAGAGTAGATCTTATTTCATTTGTTAAGAATAATTGCATTTACATTTGGCAGATGCATTTATCCAAAGCAACTACAACTTCATGCATTAACCCGTGATCTTGGTGTTGCCAGCACTATGCTCTACTATTTGATTAACAAGAATGATAGATAATTGCTCTGTAAAACATTTAAATATGATGGTATAATGTACTTCAGATAAAACCTACTCCAAACAACATGTAAAAACAAAAGGAACCATGAAAATATAATGTGGTAAAACAAGAAGCCATCAGAGTTCATCGTGGCGTGGCGTGGCGTGGCCACTGAAAATAACATAGCACCTATTAAAGGGGTCATATGATGCGATTTCAATTTTTCCTTTCTCTTTGGAGTGTTACAAGCTCTTGGTGCATAAAGAAGATCTGTGAAGTTGCAAAGACTAAAGTCTCAAATCCAAAGAGATATTCTTTATAAAAGTTAAGAGTCAACCACACCTACCTAAAACGGCTCGTTCTAACACACCCCACATGTCTACGTCACGATGTGAGAAGATTTGCATAACGCCGCCCAAAGGTTCACGCAAAGAAAGAAGGCGTAACCTTTATTCT
>NW_015666183.1:539326-604471 GCF_001515625.1 Sinocyclocheilus rhinocerous
GTTTTTTATATTTAAAGAGTTTTTATATTTAAAGTGAGTTTTTTGGGCAGTGTAGAGTAGAGCTTGTTGTTTGTCATTTCTCCGATCACAGTATCATAAGTCATTATAATCCATAATTATGACCCCACTGGATGCAACGAATGCCTCGTTTATAATGGGTTTTAATGTTTTTGTCTCGTGGCTCCGGCCGGACAGGGCATCACAATATGGTAAGGGGCGTAACATTTCCGTCACACGCTTGAGGTATTCGGCCAATCATAACGCATTGGATAGCTGGCCAATCACAGCACACCTCGCTTTTCAGACCGATGAGCTTTGTAAAAATCGATGCGTTTCAGAAAGGCGGGGCATACAGGAGAAACAATAATGTACAGTATGTGGAAAATAATGTGTTTTTTTAACCTTAAACTGCATAAACACATTTCATTACACCAAATACACAAAATAATGTTCTTTTTAGCAACATCATATGACCCCTTTTAACCTAACTGATAGTCTTACCAGAAGTAAATATGAGAATTTGTTGAAGAAATAATGCCATTTTAGCTTGCTTATACAAGTCTTTGAGCTCTTCTACAAGAGCAGTGCTGTATCAGGTGTACAGCCCTACATCCGACTACTACATCCGGCCCTATGCAGCTTGTGTATTTTGCGTATAGGGAGGATCGGCTCTGACTACATCAGCTGATTATGTGATGCAAACATCAAAATGTATTAGGATACATTTACACAATAACAATTGCTCTTTGCATTTTGGAAACGTTTCACAAGATGTTACAGAAGAAAAGATGTCAAAACGGTTGCTGCTCTCACGGATCCGTGAAAACGACTGAAAACGCTCTATTACAGTATGAATTCCAGGCCAGTAATACTGAACACATGATACCTATGCGCAATTGCGCATGACATCACTGTTTTCAACAATTTGCATTTTCATAGTTTACACTGAGACAATAATGCTAGAATTTTCAAAAACTTGCACTCTAAAAACCTGCTTTCAAAAGTTAGCATTTTCAGCCCTCCAAAAATGCTGTTTTCATTTAAATGAACACCCAAAACATAAAGAAAGTTGTCCATTTTGGTGTTGTGTTAATGTACCCTTAGTTTTTGAGTTCATAACATAGTATTGCGCAAATGCAAGTCCTAATTACTAATTGATAATCTGCACCTGTAATCATAATTTATGTGAAAAGGAATAAAAGTTGTTGGTGTTCTGTTGCCTCTAGCATTACTGTATAGGTATGTTTTTGTTGTTTTGCAAAACGTAGAAGCATATTTTTTAATTAGATTCTGTTGATTTTCACAGTATTTTTTGTAAATACTTGGTTTACAGTGTACATTAATGCTCATGTTAATTCTGGAATCTTGAATCTTTCTAAACAGATTCAATGTATGACTAAACATCTACGTATGTAAACCCAGTCAATGAAACAAGAATATTAGAGGCAAATGGAGACATATGTGCAGCACCAAACTAAAAAAAAAAAACAGAATGGATGCTGGAGGGGGAGAGAAACACATGGCGAATTAACCCAGCAGCCTATGCCTGCCTCACGCCCCTGACCTGTATATCTCTTACCGTCAGCCAAAGAGCCAATGAGGAACATCTGTTAGACTGTCAATCTCCCGTACCACCCACCCCCACACACACAGCACAATCTCATCACAGGCAGCAACCTTCTTCTTCCTGCCACTGGAAAGGTTGCCATGCTCACATGGTTAGCCAAGCTGCTGACATTTGTTAGTCTGTTTATGTGGAAATAGATAGTGTTATTACAACGAGGTGTGCTGCTCTCAGCCCATCTGCACCGGCACAGCTGCTGAGCCTCACAGAAAAACAAAAAAGTGAAAGGAGAGGAAAGAAATAAATGTCACAAGATAAAAAGCCAGTTGGCATTGAAGGCCTTGCACTCCTGCCTGGGAGAGGATTTAGGAAACAAAGCCAGACGACCACAAAGAAAAAAATGTGCGCGTGTAAAATTCCCTGCTTTGTGTTTGTGGCTTGCCGCTGCATTCATATTTTTTTCCATGCACTCATTCTGTCGTCTCTGCATATGTGGCACCTGAACCTCTAAATTGGCCTGCCGAGGAAACATCTCCACACATAGCAACGACTGATCGACAGAATAGAAGCCAGCCATGGAGCTTGGCATTTCCGTCAACAAACTGAGCTAAAAAATACAAACAGTCCCTTTGGGAGCTGCCATTCATTTCCCCCGGTGAAGACGTTTTGTGGTGTGCCGCGCGTTCAGCTTATCACCCGCTCAGCCTGACTCTTATCGAAATCAGTTCCTGCAGACACATGGACAGAAAAGAGGGAAGTGACCACACAGAATTCAAACGCTATAATTTTCTCCTTATAACATCCAACCCTTCCAGACCATCTTGTATATGACGCCTTATCAAAAAGCCTTTCTGACACAGATAATCAGGGATAAACGATCATAACTAATCATTACTCCAATCAATGCCAATAATATACTAAATAAGGCTACTGTATATTGGCCTTCAACAAATATTTGGACACCAGTCACACTTTGTTATTACAATACAAACAAGTATTCTCAGAACTAACTTCACATTTGACCTCCAGAAAGTGTGTTTCGACCTCCAGTTTCTATAGTATAATCTAATTGTTTTATCAGTTTTACTAATTATTTTATTCAAATACTCTTTTGGGCCACTGTATACTTTCTGAGCATTACATTAAACAAACATAGTACTGTCTATTTGCCTTGTAATGCCTAAAATAATTATAAACATATATCCTTTGACAATATTTGAAATATCTACAGGCATTGGTAAAATGGCTACTATAATATGCAATAATTGGGGTCAGTTAAAGAAATTAATACTTGTATTCAACAAAAATGCATTAAATTGATTAAAAGTGAGAGTAAAGACATTTATAATGTCTTAAAATTATTATTATATAATGTCTTAAAATTAATAATTAGCTAATTATTCTTGAGCACCAAATCAGCATATTTGAATGAATGATTTCTGAAGGCTCATTTAACACTGATGATTGAAATAAAATTACATTTTAAAATATATTGAAATAGAAAATAGTTATTATGTATGTAATATTTCACAATATTAAAATAAACAGAGCCTTAAGAGCATAAGAGACTTTTTTTTAAAACAATAATAATAAAAAATAAAATAAAAATCTTACTTAAAAAAAAAAGATAGATTTTGAGGGTTAAAACTATATAGATCAAAAAAAAATTTTTTTTAAGATTTCTAATTATATGCACAGAATTGAACACCAAAAAAGTTCTTTCCCCCAAAAGAATCATCCAAGTGTCCAAAAAGACTAGATTTTGATACCTTGATACCTTCACATTTACACTAGCACAGCGAGACTCGGTCTGTAAATCTCCACAAGTCCTGCACAAGTGCATTATCATAAAAAATTAAATAATAAAATTAACTACAGAGGTTAAAGATGTCATAACCAACAGCATGAAAGAGAGGAAGAGGATGAGCGGGGTTTCTGTGAAGAAGATCTGAAGCCAGCAAACCCAGGTCTTCAAATAAATAGGGCTCCTGCTGTGACTCCTGTACGTACACAGATGTGAATATTACAAACGTCAAACCAAGTCATGGTTTTCTTTTGCTTTTGCTTATCATTCTCCGCATTTGTGCTCTCAAAAACATGAAGCATATACTAAAGAAAAGAAAGAGAGCTTTCGGTTAGAGAGGGAGCGATCCAGAGATCAAAAACCCAACACAGGATGTTTATTTCTGAGACGGGTCTGTGGCTCAGTGCAGACATGGTAAAAGCACGCTGAGACGTGCACTAGTCACAAGCTGTTTGCACTATTCAAGAGCATTCAAAGAAACCAAAGTAGTGCAAAGCACTCTGGGAAGCAGATTTGCCTCAATTTTTAATTCCATCCATCTCAGAGCATTTCAAATCTTTTTTTTTGTGGAACATTTTGTGGAGTGCACGAATGTTGTCTGCGTAATACCAGAATTGCACTTTCGGGTCATGACCTTCTGTAGCAAAACGCTGAGACGTGCACTAGTCACAAGCTGTTTGCACTATTCAAGAGCATTCAAAGAAACCAAAGTAGTGCAAAGCACTCTGGGAAGCAGATTTGCCTCAGTTTTTAATTCCATCCATCTCAGAGCATTTCAGATCTGTTTTTTTGTGGAACATTTTGTGGAGTGCACGAATGTTGTCTGCGTAATACCAGAATTGCACTTTCGGGTCATGACCTTCTGTAGCAAACTGGGCCGACTGGACCATTTATCCATGCACTCCAAATTACAACCCATACAATCACACGTGCATGTACTGTATACTCATACACTCACATGCAAAAACATGTACGTCTGTCCTACAACAGCTTCTGATTTTAAAACGATGCATTTAAATGATAAACAAGTCTGAATGACTAGTCCATTTGAAAGAGATACTCCACCCAAAAATAAAAAGATGTTATTTTGTCAATAGAAGTCAATGTGCTCCAATATTGTTAGTTTCCCAGAATTTCTTATTTTGTGTTCAGCATTGGAAAGAAAGTCATACAGGTGTAAAAATGACATGAGAGTGAGTAAATGATGACAGAACTTTCATTTTTGAGGGGAGTAATCCCTCAATAATGGTTACGCATTATGTCCACCAGAGAACCAATCAGACACATGTTCATGCTTTTCAAAAATAACTAGACTATGTATATTAAAATGACCTGAGCTAACCGATTATCCTGTTAAAACAAGTATCCTATAGTTAGAAAGCTATGAGAATTCTGATGGGAATGCTAGGTAATGTAAACCTTAAAAGTATACTAAAACCCTCTTAACGTCACAATAAACGGAATGAGTGACATCTTATCAAGTGAAATGGATCAAAAAAGAAAAAAAATGTAGGATAGGGACTTGGCTCTATCCATCAATTGTTGGAAAATCGAGAAGCACTGGAAGATCAAGACATTTTGATTATAAATAATAAGATAAAAAAGGTTTAAAAAATTTAATCTGCATGGATGAACTCTTCACAAAAATAACAATAAAATGCATTTTGAAAATAGATAGATCTGGAAAAAAATTGCTCCTTTTAAAAGCACTATTGTTAAAAAAGCTGGGGGGGGGGAAGCTTAGAAAATCGAAACAATTAAGGCAGTAAAAATCTAAACAATTAAGACAGTAATATATATTTATGTTATTTAATTAATATAATGATTGATAATTGTTTAAATTACTATAATAATTGATGCTTCACTCGTTTTATAAGGGCTGAAATGTGAAGTTTATCATTTTATAAAACTTTTTATTTTTGTAGAAACTTTTATCTGAACTGTAAATCATGCTTTTTACAGTCATTTTACAGTTTAATGTTACCATACACATTGCCCTACCCTGCTCATTTTATTTGTGCAGGTCTTAAAAAAGGTCTGAAAGTGTCTTAACTTTAAGCTTAAAAATCTGGCAGACCCTGAATAACATTTTACACATTAGCAAAAAAATACTACTAATAATAATAGTATCATAAACTTAGCTTCTTTAACGTAAATCATGTTTTAAAAGGGCTGGTCCAGTTAATGTAAATGCATATAAACCAATGCACATAAAATACAATTATCTCTCCTATACTGTCCCCGGTGTGACCCTGATTCCCAGAATTGAGCTGCCCTTGAGTCAGGCACTTAACCTCTAGTTGCTCCGCGAGGACTGTTCCAGCAATCAGCGTAGTGTAAAAGCATCGACACTTTCACATACGTGTAGACACGGATGAACTCACCCAAACACACCGCTGGTAATAGCGTAATGTGAAAGCCACAGAGGCGCAACGGGAAACGGCAAGAACTTCCAGGAAAAATGGAATGTAATGATGAACTCCACCTGAAAGAACCTGAGAGCTGTCAATCAGCAGTCCCAGGGTATTGTGTGGGATTCTGACAGAAGCAAAGCCTGTGCTTAGCGGCCTGCAAACAGCCTGAAATGAGATCTCAGCCAATCTGATTGAATTATTCTGGTCTCATTCAGTCGGGCCGGTGCTTTGGGCTCCAATACATCCCCATGATAAGAGGAGAGAAGAGAATTTACCTCCAAGAGTGCAAGACGGATGGAGAAAGAAAGAAAGAAAGAAAGAAAGAGTCCTATATCTACACTACTACCAGTAATTTTTTTAAAAGAAATTCATACTTTTTTTCAGCAAAAATGAATTAAATTGATCAAAAATGACAGCAAATACATATATAATTTTAAAAAAGCTTTCCATTTCAAATAAATGCTCTTTTGAACTTTCTATTCATCTAAGAAACCTGAAAAAAAATGTTTCACAGTTTACACAAAAACTATTATATATCACAAAAATATTCTATTATATATTACAAAAATATGAACATTGATAATAATAATAATAAATGTTTTTGTGGCATCAGATCAGCATAATAGAATGATTTCTGAAGGATCATGGGTGCTGCAAATTCAGCTTTGTATCACAGGAATAAATTATATGTTACAATATATTCAAATAGAAAATAGTTATTTAAAATAGTAAAAACATTTCACAATATTACACTGTAATATTGTGACTGTAAGTGATCATTAGGTCTGGTACACTGTGACTGTACTATGTACACATGACTCTCACGTACTGAGAAACTTCCTGTCTTTAGTGAAAATAAACTGAGGAAATGAAGGCTGAAGCAACTGCCAGCAGCCGGAGACAACAATCTTCCCCAGCAAATCAATTCACACATTAGTTTGCTTAAGGCATTCAATATAATCTCACACACTCAATTTAATCTTCATCAAATGGAGAAGTGATACACTGGATGCAGAAATGAAAACAAGTGAATTAATTCAGAGCGATGAAAATGCACAAACAAACGCATTCTGTGCCACAAATACACAGTCAGCGACATTAAAGGTGATGTGAGTATTAAATATGCTTTTTAAATGGAAAAAGCTTCATCGCGGCAGATGCTTATCAGTAAATAATATCCAAATGATGGGAGAACTTGGATTAGGTCCACTGTGGGTCTTAGCACTCAAGCTAAGTAGAAACCGGACAGATGGCATTAAAGAGATGAGAGTAATGCAGAAGTAGTGCATTTCCTGTTCACCTACTCAGGAAACAGCCTGATTGGTCCATTCTGTTCAGCACAAAGAGTGTTTTATCATGCATAGTCGTCTTTTGTTTGTGTGTGTGTGTGTGTGTGTGTGTGTGTGTGTGTGTTTTGAGTGTTTGCTGTAATTTATTCTTGTTAGCCACAATCCTAACTACCACAAAAAACTTTTCTAAAATGCAGAAAAATACAAAATGACTCTCACAATACATGTAACTTCAGTAGGGCAGGATTTGATTTTAGCCATCAGGATAATTTTCTGAAATGTGCTGAAATACACTACAATTCAAAAGTTTGGGGTTGGTGCAATTTTTCTGATTTTTTTTTTTTAAAGTCTCTCATGCTCACACCAAGACTGCATTTATTTGAGTAAAAAATACAGTTAAAACAGTAATATTGTGAAATATTATTGCAACTTGAAATAACTGTTTTCTCTTTTTTATATACAGTGGTGTGAAAAAGTGTTGGCCCCCTTCCTGATTTCTTATTTTTTTGCATGTTTGTCACACTTTAAAGTGGACCAAAATTCCTCCACAGCGCTGTAACAGACTCATTGCAAGTTGTCGCAAACGCTTGATTGCAATTGTTGCTGTTAAGGGTGGCCCAACCAGTTATTAGGTTTAGGGGGCAAACACTTTTTCACACAGGGCCATGTAGTTTTGGATTTTGTTTTCCCTTAATAATAAAAACCTTCATTTAAAAACTGCATGTTGTGTTTACTTGTGTTATCTTTGACTAATATTTAAATTTGTTTGATGATCTGAAACATTAAAGTGTGACAAACATGCAAAAAAATAAGAAATCAGGAAGGGGGCCAACACTTTTACACACCACTGTATATATATATATATAGAGAGAGATTTGTAATTTATACTATTTATTTTATGATAAAGCTGAGTTGTTTAACAGCCATTACTCCAGTCATCAGTGTCACATGATCATTCAGAAAACAGATTAATATTTTGTGGAAATAGTGATAGTTTTGTTCCCCAGGAATCTTTGATGAATAGAAAATAAATAAACTGCACTTTTTTGAAATATAAATATTTTGTAACATTTTAAATGACTTAATTGTCACTTTTGATCATTTTATTGCATCCTTGCTCAGTAAATGGATTAATTTATTAATGGATTCAAGTTATGAAAATTTAAATAATATTTAGTTAATACTATTTTCTGTCATAAAAAGAAAAAAAATACTAAAATTGTATTATTTTCTTGGTTACATTAACCGAACAAATAGTTTCAGAAGAAGAAAATATTAAATTTTGATTAAGAACACGTGCAGTAAATCATGCACACTACAACCAGGGCCAATTATCATTAAAGTAAATAGATTTAATTTTCATTTCATATGTTTTTAAAGGTAGATATGAAAAAGAGTTAGAGTACTTGACGCACACAGCGACGTGTTCAGCTCATTTGAGACAGATTCTTTCAAAAGAAAGCCCATTTGCAACGACAATGGCTTCATACATTATTTATATGTATTCCTGCAGAAAGCCTAGAGCCTATCCATGGATTAATGCATATGAATCACACGTGTGTGCCAAAATCACTTTCGTACTAATTAGAGATTGAAATAGGTTTTCTGTCAGATTGTCTTAATGTGGATTGACTTTCCTAACTAAGCCTCTGACTTTCTTCGTTTGTGTATGGCTGCCTAATTGCAGTGACTCATTTCCATAAATACTTCAGAGTATTGATAGTAATTAGCTTTATCTCGTTCCTAATGAGTGTGCTTAGTTTGATCCTGGTAAGAGACATGCTGCCTGAATCAGATACAGACACATCCAGTAATGCATCCAGTCAGTGTTGGAAATCTGCTGAAACTCACGATGTAAGAGAACGCTGAAGATTATAATGAGCTCCCAAAGACCTCTGAGAAGAAGAGATGAACCTCTGACGCTCAACTGACCTTTTAATTAAGTCTCATCTCAAAACATATGCACCAAAATAATTGAAATATGGTAAAAAATCACTGTCATCCGCTAACACTTTTGTCAAGAAAAAAGAAAAAACACATTTTTAACAGCCTGGTGAAAACATATAGGGTTACACTTTGTTTCAATAGTCCATTCTATTAACTATAAGTAACTGCATCTACATGTCAAGAAACCCTCATTAATTAGCAAATAACTCATTATGGTATTAGTAAACTTTTAGGTTAGGGTTAGTAGAATAAGTTGACATATTTGCAGAGTTACTAAAGTGTTAGCAGATATTAAGCAGACAGATTTACTAATACTCTTAACGACTGGTAGTTGACATGTAGTTGTAAAGTTACTTATAGCTAGTTAATAGACTGTCTAGTGTGGACTATCAAAATAAAGTGTTACCAAATAAGACTTGAATCATTTATATTTAGTCATTTTTAACACGAAACCTAAAGATACAACACAAAAGGCATAAGGATACAGCATAACCTGACTAGACAGCTTTTATGCCGTAAATTTTGCGAACTTGCCAAACATCCCAAACTGCTGTGTGCTGTGTTAAATGTGCTCATTGCATGTGTGTACATATGGTGGTGTTTTTACCAGCTTATAAAATGTGTAAAGGAGTCAAAACAGTGCCAGGAACTCTTCTGCTGCTCTGTGTTTCACGGAAACCTGGCTGAAAGACGCCATTCCGGACAGCGCGTTGAGTCTGTCTGATTCTGATTCTGATTCATTCTGATTCAGTTGCACATATGGAGATCTGCTGTAAGGAGACGGTGCTTCCGTCACCTGTACCTAATTGTAATGGGCAATGCATCTCCTATGACAAGAAGAACCGTATGCTGAGCATGCTGTCCTGTTTAGGGTTGCATCTTGTGATACCATGTCCAGTTTTTGGTTCATTTAGGTGTCTTTGGTCTGTATCTGTGTTCATACATAAGTTGAACCAAACGAGATCCCTGAAAAGGGTTCAGATGGCAGCATTCACACTTAATCAAATGAACCACACTAACAGAGCAATTGCATCAGAGCTTGTTTTAATCAAACCAAGCCTGCCAAGTGTAAACACGCCTTATAAGAGTAGAAAATTAACTTTTGATTCTTCATGCAAGTGTACTAGGGATGGTAAGATTCACAGATTCGCATCGGTGCATCGGCATAGAAGTTAACGATGAAGTGCATCGATTTAAAAAAGTGTGTACATTGGATTCAAATTGGCATTTGTATCACAATGCATAATTTCTAATATATTTGAATCGGTAAAAAAACTATTTATTTATATATAATTATAAGTAGATGTATCTTTAATGTATCGTATCGTTGGCTATGCATCGATATATGCATATCGCATCGGCCTCAGTTATGGAGATGCAGGTCTTACAAACAGATCATTTTACCTGCCTAATGAAACAAATGTACATGGTTCTCAATAAGTCCAGGAAAGTCTACTCAAAACAGAAATCAAAAACCATTATGGTTCTACATAATGTGATCGATTTCTGAGTCCACCAGAATATTCAACAAGGAAAACCTTTGACTGGGCTCTTGCAGTGGTTGCTTCCGGAAAAACTGCTGGCATACTCATTTTAGGAGGTTTCCTGATGAAGACTGAAGGTCAAATTCACCTTTAAGAGCATCTCAATGATAATGCATTTTTATATCTATCATTATATGCTATCAGATTAACATTAACTCTCATTAACTACTGCAGGATCTTGGAAAGGAGGCATTAGGATTCATAAAATCGTTTAATTATGATTAGACAAACATTTTTTCTTTGGAATTACATGCACTGATGACTTCAGCCTGCAATGTATATTAAGAAAGTAATAAATCGGGTCCAGTTTTATTTCATGTTGACTTTGAAGGCAAAACTCAGGCCAGCAAGCGGTCTGCGCAACTGTGGAAGAAAATTGTGGCCCAACAGGGACCGTATTTAAAAAACATGAAAAAATGTGTGACTAAATAACTGGCCGAGTCCAAATAAGCGTCAGGAATCATGATTCAATTAGACATTTACTCCCGCTACTGGACTGCTGAGTTTAACATTGAAATCTGGCAGCACCTGAAGTGTATTCAAATTAACAGGAAAAAAATATTAACAGGTCAATGACAAATAATAATATCGGAGATGATGAAAAAGAAAAATCTTTAAAAATATGCAGTTTAAAAAGCATTTGCCATATATCATTTTAAATCATATATTTATATGCAAAATTTTGGACCCCACTACACGCTGATAGTCAAATGGCTGGCTATGCATGACTAGCCTTCACATAATAAACCAAAACACAAGGGCCAGATGGATGAACACATTTATAAACACACTCTGACAAACACATCTACAAACGTGCGGCGACATTTAAGCGATAATGTCATAAAGTTTCCCGTGAAGCTGTAATCACTTTACCCTTTAATGATCTGTTTTTGATTTAAAATGATGAGCTCACAGAGTTTCTATGGAACTGGACCATACAAATAATCTCGTAAAACAGATGCAAATCGAGTTGATGGGTGGCTGTTACACTTTATAGCTGGAAAATATTCATTAGAGAGAAAGGAGGAAACAGCAGTGAAAGAGAAAAGGACACATGACTGAACACAGTTACATTTCACAGAGCCGAACCTCATTTCACAACATCAACGTCAACATGGGAAGAGAAAAATCAATAAGCAGGAGCGAGATGAGAGTCTCCACTGTCATCACAAAGACAGAGACAGATGCTGATCTACGAACAAACCCTGCACGCGCACGCCAGCAACACGCCTGCCATTTACGGATAGAAAAGGACAGATAGAAAGGTTAGTTAAACTGCAGTTTTTATCAGATCAATGCCATTTCCATTCAGACATTTAGAAAGATGATCTGAAATGCTATTGCCAGGTCTGTCATGCCTGAGCATTATCTTTTGTGTGAAATGAGCATACATGTGCATGCATACTATCTAATATAACACACAGAATCTGACATGCATAAAAATTGCATTGGATCCTTCCAGACTTTCTCCTGAAATTCTCAGTATCCGGTGTTAAAAATTAACATACTGCCCTATGCTTTTCAGCCTAGTTCTCTGTCTTTCTGTTGCTCTCTATAGTATCTCCCAGCTTCCAATTCAATAGAGCTCAACATGGTCACCCATTTTTTCTAGCAGCCTTAGTCGTGGAAGTATTTTTCCCCACTCATTTTTCAATGGGGTTTTCAAACAACTCCTCAATAAAGAGTTCTAAGCCAGTATTTCCCAATTGGTTTTACCCTCACAGCACCATAAGTAAGTCTTAAAAACCCTTTAATTGGCATCAAACCAGAAATGGATTCAGCCTGTATTATACTAGATACTAGATATTATTTTCATTAATCAAGAAAAAGGAATACAGAAAACAGAAATGGGTTTAAAGACATACTCCACACCAAAATGAAAATTATTTCATCATGTATTCACCCTCATGCCGTCTGCACTCTTCACAACATTCTGCCTTTTACATCAAACTTAAACTCTTGAAACAGCTATCCAGAAGCAATGGTTTATGGTTAAAAACAAAGTTTAAAACATAAGTATTTACTATATAGTATACACACCTATTATTTTGATTGAGAAGACACTGATTCACTGGGGTCATATGGATTACCGCCATCTTCACTTGTGTGGTTTTTTAAATGTCTTAGGAGGTCCCATACACTTGCACACATTATGGACTCTCCAAGATTATTTTTCTGAATAAAACTAATCTAAGGAAAGTCTTATACACCTGGGTTGGCATCAGGGTGAGTAAATGATGAGAGAATTTGCAGTTTTGGGTGAAGTATCTTTTTCACAAAAGAAAACAAAAAAACAACAAAAAACTTTCCATCATATACATCCAGCTGGGAATCGCTTTTCTAAGCAATTAACCAAGCCAACCAGCTTCAAAATGAATCACAACAATACAAAACTTGTTTGAAGTTCTTTTTTGAGGAAATAAACTATTGGAAACAATGGTGTAGTACGTAGTATAAACTACTGACTTGAAGTTACTGATCTTACAATTAAAAACATGTAATTACATCTAGTTAATTTGTCTTTTGAAAGCTTATAAACATACCAGATTGCGTCAATCGTAGTGCTTCGTGGGAACATGTAGTCGCTGCCAAGATATTTTGGCGCGTTTTTCCAGTATCGGTGACTTGTATCGGCCATATGATTGAATCTCGCAGGATTATGGGTAGCGTAGTTCTTTCTAGCAAATTTGGTACACTGAAATCAGGCCTCGTCTTTCTGGAATATTCTATTCCGATCGGTCAATCGCGACATCCAGCGATAGGATATTTTGACCGTGTATATTCCGCTCATTCGCAAGTAGTCTCTCGTATCATGCCGCGGATTCGCGCGATTCATACAATCGCAACTGGCACCATCTTGTCTCAGTTATCAATTGAGGTGGAAATTATCTCGGAGTACTCCATACAGTGTTGCAATGTTCGTCTTGTTACTCAAGCCGATTGTTCTGTGCAATGATATGGACTATTTTTGTGGAAGCTTTTAAGATAACACACACGGCTGAGACACAGGTAAGATTAATAATTTATTATCAAACAAATACATAATTCCCACTTGTTTATTTGTGAGTAGCAAAGGGATACTTAATCTTGAAGCTTATGGTTGGTATTAATGTTTATACGTTATTAATAAAATCTCTTTCTCAAAAGAGAAAATGAATGGGATTTTTTACTTTCAGCTGAATAGCTGAGTGGCATGAACTCATACACACCTCCACTTTCAAATATCAACTATTATTCAAGCATGACAAAACCTGCACTGCATTAACCTGTATATGAGTCATACTGAATGAAGTATCAAGTACTTGTAGAAGTATTTCTCTTTAATAAAGTGAAAGGACATGTCATACACAAGACATTGAGTTTTCTTGTGAAAAGGTGTTTTGTAACAAACTTTGTGCTCACAAACATGTGGCCATGAATGTACATTGAAAAACATTTCTGATTGACAGAGAAACTTTCAACAGCCCTTGACTATCCTGACATCAATGTCTCTGAATGCAATACTTTAATCGAATGATGTAAACTCACGCTCCTTGACACAGCATGAAGCTGCTATTGCAGATTCTGCCCATGATTTCTGGCTGTTATTGATTCAGGTAATACTGCGTTCAAAACAGTTTTCATAGCAGCCCAGGGACACCTTTTATTGCTCAGAGGTTGCTCTTTCATGGCTCAGGTGATTTTTTCAAGTTAGTTTCAGATGGTTCTCTTAAAATTCCTTAGGAGAAATAAGAAGAGACACAAATGAGATAAGTGTTCAGATTCGGTGATACATCAGAGATGTAAAATGAATGCGGAATGCATCTCAAATGATCTGCTTTTGGGAGAATTTGATGAGAAATGTGTTCACATTCATTTGATTGCACACTTTGCTATCTTGGCATATGAGCAGAGTTTGAGAACTTGAGTGAAGAGGTGTATGAGATTTATAGGGTCTTTAATACCAAAGAAACAGGAGACTAAATCAAAAGTCTCTATTTAATTTCATTGCATTCTAATAGAAACAATAGAAATATTAAAGACATCTCACTTTTGAGATCACAAGGTTTAAAAAAAAAAAACTATGAAAAACTAATTTAAAGAGAACACGGGATATGATTCTGTTATACTGTAGTTATTGCTTAATTGTAATTACACCATATGTTCATTTATGATTTAATACTTAATTGAAAAATGGTGAAGGATGTACTAGTTGCTAGTAAATTTCACAAAAAAACGGCAAGTAACATTTAATTAAACATTTCTTTTTAAACAGCAAAACTGAAATATAATTTTCTTGTAAAAAGTACTCCAATAAACGGTTTTATAACTTAATTTTATTTATTCATTTTCTACAGAGTTGTGTTCTTAACAAACAACAGAAGTTATTTATCACTTATTATGGAGAACTAATTCATTTACACTTACACTTAATGTGTGCTAAATATAAAATAGTAAAAATATTTATAATTTCTTGGATCAATTTATCTCAAAATCTCTAAGTTGCATTCAGTTACCATGGCAAAGGTTCACAGATGCTGGCTGTAAAAATATGCTATTATTGCTACTTTCTATTTATGTGCATACAGTTTCCTTGAACAATCACCTTAATGGTTTCTTCTCATTTCATGTGGTTTCAAAACCAAAATTTCATCTCGACCTTTGTTAGTAAACCTTTTTTCATACTGTCAGGATAGTTTAACATCTGCGTTGACCTAGAACCTTTTTTTAACAGCAAAGCAGCGGGTTCAGATTTCAAGGTGAGACGTCTCATCAGCTCACATCATTCATCAGACGCTCCCGTCTGCTTTCAGCGGACCCTCA
This sequence comes from Sinocyclocheilus rhinocerous, assembly GCF_001515625.1. Lineage (NCBI taxonomy): Eukaryota > Metazoa > Chordata > Actinopteri > Cypriniformes > Cyprinidae > Sinocyclocheilus > Sinocyclocheilus rhinocerous. The sequence continues at coordinate 554,692 of NW_015666183.1, forward strand.
CGCTTCACTTCAAACCATCACATCCTCAAGCAAACCCCGGGAAATCTTGTACGAGCACTGCGTTCGCTCTCTGAACACCGCAAAGCCACACACATGCAAATCAATTTTTCATCCCTCTATCCTGGTCTCTCCTCATGTGAAAGGAAGAGGAAATTGAGGTTACGCTCCATCAGAAACTGATCGGCCTCGGATGCTCCCATTGTGGCTGGTAGAGTAGAGGAAGCAGAACGGGAGTAAGATTGTCGGCTGCGGAGCGTGTTGGGGTCTGTCACCTATAGAGTCTAAGCGGAGTTGATGCAACCCTGGAGAAACTAGAGTGACCTGTGGAGAGTGATCCCTTCTCGAGAAATCCAGTCTAATGACACTGAGCTTGACAATAAGATGATGTGACTCATAAAATGGAATGACACAGATACACTAACCGTGCTGGCTATCAATCCGGCCTCATGTTTGTCAAGAGGTGGGCGGCTCTTGCAGGAAATGATACCGCCGAACAGTTAACGTGGGCCACTGAACCTGAATTGCCTGCCTATGAAATCAACCTATTTTTTTGAAATAGGCCTACTTAAACACATTAAGAATAATAATGTATTAAATAATATGTAGTATTTTAATATTTTGTTAATAAAATATTTTAAATATTTCTCTTTTTGGTGCACTTTACATTGTTTTAGTATTATAGCATTGCAATATATAATCATTTATTTATTCTCTTCTGTTGGTGTATATCATTAGATTAAAATTTTGTTGATTTGAAGTGCATGACAAACATAGTTACATTACATTTTGTTTGAGAAAATTAAAACACTGTTAATATTATTTCAAATGATGACTTTCTTTCATTACAATTTAGCACATTTTTTCTAACAAATTTGAATTACATTATTAAAGGAAAAATTGTATGTAATAGTATAATTAACAATGATATATTCTAAAAATAAATGTAAAATTAAATTAAATTAAACAATTAAAATAATTAGATGTCATGGTAATATTCATTGTGCTGTAATTTATGCTGGCTTAAAAATAAATCATGGTATTGCAATAATTTTAGTATTATGAATAATTTAAAGAAAAAAATAATCATAGTATTACAGTAATTTCACTATTATATTAAAATACTATAATGAATTAAACATGGTATTAAAATAATTTAAATTTAAAAAATAATTGTATTATGATAATTTCACTAATTATTTACTGTAATACAGTAAGAACATCTCTATATTAAAGTAATGAGAATCACCCTTAAACACATATCCAGATGCATTTTGTTAATGAGAATATGCAGGGGGAATGTGCTTAATCATCTTAATAACAATATCACAATATAAACAAATCAAAATGGTCCTAAAATAGGCTTCAAAGCAAAAACATCTCTTTCTTTCGATTTTATAGTGAATCGTGACCAGCGTGTCTTCATGAGATTTACCCAGTTAGCATTTGATATCTCTGGCCTGAGCATACAGTTCCAGTAGGTCCAGGTGAAGTCCAGCTGATCTCGGCCTGGCCCAGCTGCTGCTGCTGTGAACCAGATGGAGTAGTAGTTGTGTATTCATCACTCATGGACATTTGGATGTGGTGTTACCCACTCTACCAGCATCTGTACCCCACAACCACCTGCTCACCAGTTTGGACCTGCGCAGGGTTTCATTTTGTTTGGCCATGAGTGTGATGAGGCAATACAATAAGCACTTCTGATGTTAACGGTCACCATTTATTAAGGCCTAAAAAGGATCACAGCCTGTTATTTTGACTCTTTTAAGCAAGCAAATCTCTTTATCTTCCATCTTCCAAAGACTGACTACAGTGCAAGCAAAGACAGTAACATGCGAGCACAGGCTGTGAAGAAGCACTGAACCTACTGAATGATTATGTAACCTACAGAAAGAAACAAAATGAATGTAAACAAACCTTTCACTGGGATGAATCTAAAAAACAACCACTATATTGCAATGAAGAAATTGTTAGCCACAAGCTAGCAATTGTTCTAGCATCAGTGTATTCCAGTGGGCAGGTCTGGATCTGTTGCCTGGAATAACTCTGAGAAATGATTGATTCTCATCTCTCTCTAATATGTCTTGAAGAGCCATAGGAGCGAGTGGGAGGAGCCAAACTCTGCTCTAGTAATAAATGAGGGAGGATGATTACAGCCTTTACAGTTACAACACACACCGCAAGACTGAAACAGAGAGACAAAACTCCAGTGCAACAGAGAAGGTCAAGAAAAAGTGAAGGGAACAAAGGTAGCTAGAATATATGTGATGTACGCCTGCATTCTCTTTCAGTCATAACAACAACTCCCACCTTTATAGAAAGGCTTTTCTTTCAGTTCCTCTAAAAAACTCTCACAAACACACTCAGACTCAGCAATGAGTAAGGATAGACGCCTCACAGGGAAAAGGGTTTTGCTCAGCCGCTTTCAATACTGCATATAGCTTTTTGGACGTACTTTGTAAAAATAAATAGAATATTATAGATAGATAGATAGATAGATAATCAAAGTATTTAATCAGCATATTGATTTCTGAGAAGACTGGAGTAATGATGCTGAAAATTCAGCTTTGCATCATTGGAATAAATTACATTTTAAAATATATTCAAATAGAAAAGTTATTTTAAATTATAATAATATTTCAAATTTTTACTGTATTTTTGATCGAATAAATGCAGCCTTGTTGAGCATTAGACACTTCTTTTAAAAATATAAAAAATCGTATTGACCCCAAATTTTTGAACAGTAGTGTACATACGCAATACTATTAACTACAAAATTAGCTATACACAATATTACTAACTATTTTATATATATATAATGCTATATATTAAAAAAATATTTAAATATATATTTCTAATATCCATATCGACATTAAATCAGCCATCTCCTGCCCTTCCCATGGCACTGGCATCAATATTGGTTGACTACTAGTTTGAACCAAGATCTCAAACAAAGTATGAGAGTAAAAGTGTAGTAGCGCAACAGTGCAAGAGTGTGACAGGCCAACTGTTTATCAGTACAAGGGTATGACAGTATGCGAGAGCAGCTTTGTCACAGTATAACTCTAATAGTTTAGGAGCCGTCTTAAAGTCGACAGCTCTTGTAGCTGATGGAGCGCAGCTCTCTCTGATGTTGACAAGCCGAGAGATCTGCACTTAATAGAGTTCTGAAAGGTGCTGGTCTGCCCTTAATAAATAACACACCGCTATATAAGATGACTGTGATTGTGTACGTGCAAAAAAGGAGGTGTACAAAGCACGGGGAGCAAGACAAACAAACCCTCGCCTCACTGTAATGCTGGGGTTTCAATCATATGCATTAATGAAGATTTTATGCAGGGCTGGTATGATAAACAGAGAGGGATAAATATATTGGGAAAGCTTGTGCATCCCAAGCGAGACAAATAGTGGGGTAAAACGACATCAGTGGGATGCGGGACACGGTGCCGCTGAAATAGGCTGTGAAATTGATTCCATGAAGTGAATCATGATTTAATCTGCCACAGACAACGAGGTATAAATATTTCCCAGTAAGGAATAAACGTTAACGCTTATGGCATGTAACATTCACGCATTCTCAAGGCTGCACTTGTACATGCGGGCACAAATGTTTAGCACTTACTGCTGGAATTTACTCTTGAAATATTCTTATTGCTTTAAAGTACTTTTTTTCACAAAAAGCTTAACACATAAAGAATGAATAGCACTTTAGACAAAACAGTTTAAAATGACACATACTGACTTGAGATGATAACTCCAACCAAAACAGTGGCATATATAGCCTAATATGGCCTAATTTTTCTTTTGTTAACCTAATGTAGCCTAATATATGTATAACGCCACATGGAGGCTAAACTGAAGACATAAACAAATCATTGATTCAGAATTTTGAATTAAGTCACTGAAACAAACAGTTTGAACAGATGCACAGAAATGAATGAAATTTTCCAACTCAATTTACTTGAAATCTACAGATGCTATAAAAAGACTTAACATCCTCATAATAAACATAATAATGATATGCTTTTTAGAAAACTATATATTCATGTTGCTGAATCACTGATATTATTATATTATATTATATTATATTATATTATATCATAACTATTTGGTAAAAAAATAACTTGTGAATAGGTTTAATCTCTGACATCCAATTACAAAAACTTCCTCTTTACTGTAATGCTGCATCCTCACCAGTAAGTGTCAGGATAAAGTCCAAGACGGCTGTTGTATCAGCCAGAAAGTTACTTAACGCACCTTTAAATTTCATTTAGTTTTTGCTCTTAATTGCTGACTTCTTCCTAGCCCATGTGTGTATGTTTGGTTATTAAAAATGTTCCCTAGTTGGAACTAAGTGAGAAACAATCCCAGCTGGACCGACTTGTCAGAGTAAAAAGTAAATATAAATAATAATAAAATACTGTATAACAAATAAAATTATATATTACCTGCTACATAGAATATTTATATTTGTACATTAAAAAATATCAAGGCATGTTTTCTACAGCATTTTTCACTAGAAGAATTCATTTCCATTCATAAATTTGTATTTTACATGAATTACAACACACCAGCATAACAATACACAATAATAAACAGCAGAATTATTTATTTACCAACATGTATAACGCCACATGGAGGCTAAACTGAAGACATAAACAAATCATTGATTCAGAATTTTGAATTAAGTCACTGAAACAAACAGTTTGAACAGATGCACAGAAATGAATGAAATTTTCCAACTCAATTTACTTGAAATCTACAGATGCTATAAAAAGACTTAACATCCTCATAATAAACATAATAATGATATGCTTTTTAGAAAACTATATATTCATGTTGCTGAATCACTGATATTATTATATTATATTATATTATATTATATTATATCATAACTATTTGGTAAAAAAATAACTTGTGAATAGGTTTAATCTCTGACATCCAATTACAAAAACTTCCTCTTTACTGTAATGCTGCATCCTCACCAGTAAGTGTCAGGATAAAGTCCAAGACGGCTGTTGTATCAGCCAGAAAGTTACTTAACGCACCTTTAAATTTCATTTAGTTTTTGCTCTTAATTGCTGACTTCTTCCTAGCCCATGTGTGTATGTTTGGTTATTAAAAATGTTCCCTAGTTGGAACTAAGTGAGAAACAATCCCAGCTGGACCGACTTGTCAGAGTAAAAAGTAAATGAGGTCTACAGAGCAAAAACTTAAATAGTAGCCAGACTTTCTGTGCCATCTCGCCGATATTAATTAGTCTTTCGAATGTCATCGTGAAATTAATGGGAGGGAAACCAGGCAATTAGTGCAAAGTCCAGTTTTAAAGTGCAAACTTGGACACACTTCCTCGTAGATGTTTGTGGAGAGCAGATGGATAATTTCCTCTCACGGTGCCCAAACAGGTCTTAAGCGAGTGCTAGGTAGACACATTCATATTAAAGACTGGACACAGAGCTGATTGGCTGAGGGAACGGAATCTTCAGCAGCGAGTAAGTGACAGGATCAAACCACAGATCAGACCACACGCTTATTACACCGATGCCCCTTAGACACACATCTCTCAGTCCAGCCCATTAACCTGCTGTCAGCCTAAACACACTGTAAAATAACTGTTTTCTGTGTTAGAATGAGATTGGAAGCCTCTGAGGCTGCGCTCTGAGTCCAGAAAAAAGACAGAAGAAAAATAATCTGATCAATTCTATGATACATTATTGCATTAATATTTAACAGTAAGTTAAATATGCTGAGTACAGTTCTAATAAAATAACTCAAAAGACTTACATCATGTTTCTTCAGAACCATCAACTTGAGTCTTAAAACGAACAAACACAGATCAGCTAGTTTTCTACTACAGTCAAACAAACAACAACAACAACAACAACAACTACATTCCTAATCTATTTTAATCTATAAAGTTTGGGGTTCGTAAAAAAAAAAATATATATATTTTTGAATGAAGTCTCTCACCAAGGCTGCATTTATTTGATATAAATACAATAAAAAGAGTAATATTGTGAAATATTTTTACAATTTAAAATATTCTATTTTCTATTTTAATATATTTAAAAAAGTAATTTATTCCTGTGATGCAAAGCTGAATTTTCACATGATCCTTCAAAAATCATTCTATGCTGATTTGCTGCTCAAGAAACATTTCTTATTATTACAACTACTATCAAAGTTGAAAACAATTTAATATTTTTGGATACTTTTTCTTCAGAATTCTGTGATAAACAATGTTCAGATGAACAGCATTTTTCTAAAAGTTTTTTTTTTTTTGTAAGTATGTGTCTTTACTGTCACTTTTAAATTTATCAATTAATGAGTGACAGAAAAGATCGATTTAAAGCATTCTTGCTGATTGAAAATATTAATTAAATAAAAAAAACACCAAAAACAAACTAGTGTATAAACTGAAACAGGATATTCAACAAGAAAAATGTTTTGGAAAATATTTATCTATGGGAATTGATTGGATTATGAAAAGTGGTTTTATAGGTGTTTGAAAGGCAGGGGTTAAAAACAACAGCCTGAAAGTCATTTGGGCAAAAAAATGATGAAGACAGATATGTATTAATATGGTAAACAGGGAGAATTTTGATTTCATGTTGTCTTGAACTGCCCCTTCTGCTTTTGAAGCAGGACGAAAATTTATATAAACCTGATTGACATTAATAATCTCTGATCTGATAATGTCAGTGAGCTCCTTCTAATGATTGGCTGAAACTCAAAATGTCACTGAGGTTAACAAAACAATTGAATTGGAAATGTTGGTGTACTGTAGCATATGTCACTGAAGAGGTTGCGCTTAAGGACTGTATTATAACTCGAATGCTTTAACATAATTGGCTCTTAAAAGCTCTGTTAGATTGCCCTTGTTCTTCAGAAATGGCATTGATTGTTCAGAATATGATTATTTAATGAAGAATCCTCCCATTTATCAAATTTACAGCTCTGAAAAGGGAAACAGATTCCTGCGAGCTTATAAAATCCCAGTGCTCATCGCCAAGGGTGAGCTGTTTATCTGCTCAGGGGTACATGAGAGGTTAGAGTCCTTCAGAGGGAGAAGCTTTTATCTAATTCTGCTTGTTATTAAGATATGACCATGCTAGGAAATAAGCTCATTGTGAACTCAAAAGCATTTATGTCCTTCATCACTGTGAGTTTTTTGTTGATTAGAATATGAGTCTAGGAAAGTCTTGTAGTCATTAGAATATCATTTAGAAATCTCACGGTTAAAATGTCTGTGTTAAATGAGGCAACACTGTCAAAGAAGACACTGACAAAGTCTTAATTGTGTGCTTGACTTTTAAAAGTGAACATAAAATCTTCTAAAATTATTATTAAAATTATTATTATTAAAATCAAAATTTACTTTCATAATATATTAATAGTCTTTTGTGCACAATTAATCAGTGCACAATATTTCAAATACCAAACAAAAAAATAAAGTTTGATGAATTGTTGTAATCTAAACTACTTTCCAATTCATCTGATGTCACGCAGGTAGAGTATAATCATTTTAACCTGTGTGGGAAAAAAAAAAAAAAAGTGAAGTTGATTAGTGGATTATGTTTTACAAGAAAATACCATATCAGTTTTTCTACTTCAAAGAGTCATGTTTAATTCAACGTGTTACTTGCCATTTCTCTCTGTTTGTGACGTTTACTAGCAATTTCTGAGTGAAATGAGTGGCATTCATGTTTCTACACCAATTTTTTAGCTAAATAGCTATTTAGGTGCTATGTTGTAGTGAATTACATTATATAAACTTTTAATAAACTTTTAACGCCATTTAAAGGTGCACACAGTAATCAAATCTCCATAGACTAAATCATATTTTAACCCCATAGTAAAAATGATTTTTTCAAAGTTATAACTATAACTTTTTTCAGTCTTTCTACTTCAAAATTTCACATTTATTTCAATGCATTGCTTGCTGTTTTTTATTTTTTTTTGTGGAATTTACCAGCAAATTCTGAGTGAAAAATGTTTAAGACTATTTTTTTCAGTGTATTGCTTTACAGAAGTCAAATGCATTGTTACCCCACGTTATTTTAAACCTGTAAAACACAAAATAAGATATTTTTTAAAATGTATTGTTTATTGTAGTTTATAGAATGAAAGTGAATTGTTGAGAAACAGTGCTCCTCAAAATATCTTCTGTGTTTCACAGAAGAAATAGAGACAGTCATACAGTGCTGTGAGTAAATGATGACAGAATGTCCATTTTGGAGTGAACTATACCTATAAAATAATCAATTCATAATCAATCTAGCAGTACAAAATTCATTGGAATCAACTCAACTGAATCAAATGTATGCAGTTTCCATCCCAACGTTTCCTATGTCTGTATAAGAGATCAGCTAAAGTCTAAATAAAAACAACATTCGCAACCCAATTCTCTTTTATAAAATTACTCATATACACTACCATTTAAAAGTGTGGGGTTAGTAAGATATTTGAATGTTTTTGAAAGAAGTCTGTTATGCTTACCAAGGCTGCATATTTATTTGATAAAAAAAATACAGTAAAACAGTAATATAATGAAATATTATTACAATTAAAAAGAGCTGCTTTTTATTTAGTATTTTAATATATCTTCTGTGTTTCAACGTGAGTAATTGATGAGATTATTTTAATTTTGGAGTGAACTAAAATCAGTGAAAAGTAATTGAAACAACTCAACAGACTCAAACCTCTGTGGTTTCCATCCTAACGTTCCCTATGTCACTAACAGGCCTTGTTTTTTTCCCTCTGTGACAGATCAGAGACTGCAGTTCAAAGGGGTTTTAACTCTGATCCTTTACGTCCTGTTGCTTTGGCAGTGTGAGAATCTGAGACCAAGACATTCCTGCAAATTCTTCTGGGTACAGAAGAACATCTGGCTGTAATGTCTGCAAGGAGACAACTGATATCAATAACAATGCCAATCTTAAGCAGATCAGGAAATACAAATCAACTAACAAAACGTGCACCAAAAATTACAAAGTAGAGGCAAGTTAGTCAGCCAACACACACACAAAGTCCAGCTCTACTCAGATGGCAGGCACAATGTCCAGCGTAAACAGTCCTTTACTAACGGAAGGATGTTTTATTCATGAGTGCAAAGACATCTCCACACATGAGCTATTATATTTCTCAACCCTCATTTATAGCTCTCAGGTGCGCCGCCCAGATAACAGAGGAAAATTGCCTGGAGGGCTGAGACGACACCGCAGGAAGTAGCGCCGGCTATCATAACACCCAGCTGGAGGGATGACAGAGAAAGAGACATTTATCAATGCAGCAGAGGCACCTTTCAACACACGCCATGCACATCTCAATGCAGCGGCGCACCTTCACAATCACTACAGCGCCTGACATTAAGACAGAATCCAAAGATATTCTGGGGGCTAACCGGAATAGGTGAAGCTTAAGATGAAAAAAACAAAGCACAACAGCAGTTATTGCCATGCCCACCCACACACACACACCTTGCTGTGTCACTGATCACTGCTTTTAGGAACTGTGGGAAAGCATGTGCACAGAATGCTTTCAGTAAAATACATGTTTAGAAAGGAGAAAGTTAAAGGGATAGTTCACCCCAAAAATGTTTACCACCCTGATGTCTTTCCAAACTTGTATGACTTATTTTCTTTTGTGGTATACCAGAGAAGATATTTCGAGGAATAATTTAACTGTTTTTGTCCATATCATACCCCATACGAATTGAGGGTGAGTGAATGGATTTTTACTAATTTTTGGGTGAACTATCCCTTTAAGCAGACAGATCTTAAAATAAGCTTTAGATTCTATAAAAGCTTCCTCGTTGTACATAATAGATGGCATGAAAAGTTGTCTGTTCTTATTTGCTGAGTGCTGAAATGCTATTTGTGAACCCATTCGCTGTCCATGGTGCTGAAAGGAACAGCATGTTGGATCTCTTTTGAGATTTCAGTTTAACATGCTCATTACTCTTTCTTCTGAGACATCTACATGTGTTTTTAAGCCTTTTATGTAATGTTGTCGATTAATTTACCTGCAATTAAATGTGCTCTACTGGTCTGTAGATCCATATATATTATGTGGTCACCAGAAATCATCCAAACCTCACAGGGGCAATATTTGGCATCCAGCACATGGTTACAATCTGAAATTGCTGAAGATTATATCTGAAATACAGATAATAGGACTTGCTTGCTTACCCATGCATTCGAACAGTTATAAAGTAAATGATGTATGAGATGACTCTTTTAAATATATCATTATAAAATCCACATAAGGTGAGTGAGAGATCTACACAACGATAAAGGTATGATTTACAGAGGTTCCACTTAGTTTCACATTCACTTGCAATGTGGTTATTATGCACAAGCACAACTACAGATGTGTATTTGATGAGAAACCTCACAGCCAAAGAATACATCATTCATAGATTAACATTTCAGAATCGCCTTGCTTTTATTGCAAACAAACATGTGCTGTAAGGTTTGATTTCTTGTCCTTATATACCTGCAAAGGAGAGTCTGTTCATCTTCGGTGAAAGCAAAGACGCACTGATTGATATTTTCCCCAAAGAAACAATTATTCCCTTCATAGACACCTTAATTTGTATCATCTACGTGAAAAATGCGCACATCCAAAAATCACGTCACCTTAAAATCATCTGCAAAAGGATAAGGCATTAAAAAATGAAAGAAAAACCAGCAAAAATAAACAAACGTGACAGGTATGCTGCAAGAAAAGTTTCCATTAAAACGTCACCAGGTCTGAAAATGACTTTCGGGTAAAGAAAAGACCAAAATAAAAGCCAAATGCTTCGCTCGGTGACATCAAAATCACAAAACTCTCATAAACAACAGCGCAAAATACAAGCAAAGCATATCTACAGCAAAAGTCTATGGCAGAGAACAAAAAGGGAAAAAGGGTTAAAAACAAATATCATCGTACATACGTAAAAATGGAACTGCCAAGGCCATTTAAAAACCAGTTGCATGATTTCACACGACTGCAAGCACGTACTTGGCCAGTGTCACTCAGTACTGAATAGGAATCACTGCATACTAAAAACTTGAGGTACGGATCGAAAAACGCCTCAAAACAACACTTTTTCAAATCTCAACGCTCAAACCCCAGCAAAAGGAGAGAGAGAAAAATAAAAAAAGAGCAAGTGAAAAGACAAAAAGGGTTACAAAAAGGCCTGGAAACGTACTCACCGAGTGGGAGTAAAATGTTGCGATAAAAATGCGTTATGGCACAAAACACAGTATGGCGAATGAAGCGCGTTCGTTCTCTCTCAGTCTGTGAGCCCTCGCTGCTGTCACGTGACTGCTGCTGCCTTGAGCGGCGGGAAGAGGAGCTGACTGGAGACGCCGTTAGTTAGTCGTTATCATTCCACACTGAGAGCCTTCTGTGATTCTCCCGTTGTATTTTTTACCGTCTCTTTTAAGATTGCGGAGCTCCCATGATGTCAGACTCAACGTAACGTCTAAAGAGAGCCTCTCAACGCCGTCTTTGTTGTTCTTGCTCTTCGTCTTTATGTTTTGTGACGATAAACAAGTAATGTGAGCTGTGTATGTATGTATGTGTGTGCGCTTGCGTGAGATAATACATCTTGGATAATGTAGTTAATAACGTCATAAAAGGCAGTTTTAGTCCCGTGCTGTTTTTTTTTTTTTTACATACGTTTATCTGATGCAAATAGCGTCGTGCAGCATCAGTACATTCCTCCCGTAACATTTATCACGTCAAAATGAAGGGGCAGCATTTTAAGCTAACTTACAGACTCTCCATTGCCGTGTTATCTCGTCTTTTCTATATAAAAACAAAATAAGATAATTAAATCATAATGAAATGCATACAACGTTTAAAAGATCCCAGATAATTGGCATTCAGATGCCAAAAACAATTCCCTCATGTAGCCTAAAAAGAAAACATTGTTTTGTGGTAAAAACAGAGTGAAATCGAAGCAAGATAGATAGATGACAGACACTGAATAGGAAAAGTGGCAATTTTATACATTTTGTAAAAACAACAGCAAAGTTATAGCCACAACAGTATGGCACTTGTGAATATAGCTTCATTTTTTCCCTCTGTACCACACGTTTTATTATTTGCATTCATTTTTAATTCACATTCTGTTTTATTATTAGCATTTAGCATTGTTATTTTTCTTTGGCTCACCACCCACCGGTTCAGATCCTAGCTAATTGGCGATTTGATGTCAAAAGCATTGCCTACATGGAGAGAGAAAAATATAGTGTTCTATAGCACTAATAGCGTTCAAATGAGCCTTTTTAAGTGTTCAAATTAATGTTTTGATACTGCTTGTGCTAGAAGTATAACTTCTATGCTTGTGGTCATTCAATAGAATATGAGAAAAGATAACATTATGCTACTGTGAAGCATAACACTACTGTTTTCAGTTTCAGACGACACATAGATCGATCAATAGTGTAATAATTAGTTTGATACATATTGAGAATAAATTTAGCAACGTGGGACATGGTCAACCACAACATCTCTACACACGGCGCTATGTTGAGGCTGAACAAACCATGCATAATACAGGGACTGTGATGGAGTTTGTAAGCTTATCATGCCTGACCAGGTGGAACATGGGAGACACATGCAGCTGAGGTTAAGGCTGATAGGTTGTTGCAGTGCTGGGCTTAGTTTTTTTTTCCTGAAGTTTCCGGAGTCTGAGTTGCCCTTGATCATTTACTCTGATGGCATCGGTCCAAAAGCCTTTTTTTAGAGGACCAAGCCAAGAAATACACGCACAGCCTTGAACTGTGCAAATACATTCAATGGTTTGATATTTTATTAACTTATTGCTACATGTGAAGCACTGATGACCACCCACAGCTCATTAACCTTCACTTTGCCAATAACCAGAAGTATCATTAGAGGTAGTAAGATGCACAAATTGTTATGAGCTGTAATACCATACTGTCAGATTCAATCGCTAACGTACGTCCCTTCGAATCCTGGAGTCAATGGGAGGAAAACACACTGGCCAGAACCGATGTTTATCACGCAAGGCATTATTGGCCTGCTGAAGAATTCCTCAGCAACCTCCACCTAGTGAAATATTAATCAATAAATGTGTATGCATTATTTATCAGCTGATTCAGAGCATTCAAGAAATCAGGCATCTTTCAGCGGTGCGTGTGCTGCAATAAAATAGAAAAAATATAAATATCAGGATAGAGGGAAGCGCATTCTTTTGTGCTTTGTGTGTACATTGTGTTCGCTGACAGATCATACGTTATTGTATTTGCTCTGTTGGCTTTATTACAACGCTGTGGCCCAATCCCACGATTCTTTGTTTTAAATCAAAGAGTGACTGGATGAAACTGCAAATATTTGCAAATCTGTTTGTAATGAAATGAACACAATGTCTGACAGCACAACTAGAGCGCATGCTTCTTATTTCAGTTCATAAGAGCAGGCTTTATGCATTCTAATCTCTATTGTTCAGAGTCTTCAACCAGATGAAGTTTGGCGCTTAGGAATGTTTCTAGGCAATTATTGCAGAAATGCAATGATCTCAGCATATGCTTACGTAAGAGTTTTAGCACTAACACTCCGAGCTGCCAAAGAACACAGCAGGTGACACAGTGGCTCTTTGGTCAGCAGATTTTATTGTTTCATGGTGCTTTGAGTTTATCACTGCATTTGAAATAGAAGAAATTTCTATAACGCAATTCTCTGCATGGCCAAAGCCCAGTCGGTGGCCTGACTGGAGTAGCCGGATGTTTTTCTTGCACTGATTTATATGCAATGTGGACTTCATTTCCTTTATTGCCACATAGGTGGATTGTTATTTTCTAGGTTGCTGCCTTTCAACACAGTGTTGGTGTCGTGCAATTGTTTACTATAGTTTAAGAACAGATTGATGATTCATTTTTAGAAATGCGTGGATGGCTTCTTCTCCATAGGGGTGTTTTTGTTTGTTTTATTTTTTATCTTGCTTACCAAGTTTCTTTTTCTCACTTCAGGGAATTCTTCATTTTTTATTGTCACTGTTGGCCCCATTTTGCTCTCTTAAGATTAAAGAAATAGTTCACCCAAAAATTAGAAATGTTACTCACCCTCAGGCCATTCAAGATGTAGATGAGTTTGTTTCTTCATCCGAACAGATTTGGAGAAATTTAGCAATACATCACTTGCTCACCAATGGATGAATGGGTGCCTCTGTAGTGAATGGGTGCCGTCAGAATGAGAGTCCCAACAGCTGATAAAAACATAAAAGTCCACACTACTCCAATTAATGGCTTATGAAGTGAAAAGCTGTTTATAAGAAACAAATTCATCATTAAGGCATTTTAACATTAAACAATGGGCAAAATATGAGTTCATAATCTATAACAACACTTCCTTCAGTGAAAAAGTCCATCCTCTGTTGATCTCTCACATCAAAATCCACTGACATATTTGTTTAGAACTGTTTTTGCTTGTAAACAGTGCTTGATCTATGCATATTTCTCTCCTGATTCAGACACGATGACTTCTTCACTGAAGACAGCAATATTACTGATACAGTAGATGACTTGTATTTTAGAAGCAATGGTTTGAATGTAAAAACGTCTTAATGTTTAATTTGTGTCCTTACAAACATGCAGCTTTTCACTTTATAAGATGTTAAATTATGTACTGGAGTCATTTTTATCAGCTGTTTAGGCTCTCATTCTGACGGCACCCATTCACTGCAGAGGATCCATTGGTGAGCAAGTAATGTAATTCTAAATTTCTCAAAATCTGTTCTGATGAAGAAACAAATTCATCTACATACTGGACGGCCTGAGGATGAGTACATTTTCAACAAATTTTCATTTTTGGATGAACTATTCCTATATATTCCGTATATAGGTACGGGTTCTCTGTAAAAAAAAAAAAAAAACTATTGTTAAAAGCATCACTTTTGTAAATAACTTTAAAAATCCAAACTAATTTGACTGTTTTCTTTGTGGGTCCTGTGGATTCAGGTTGTTCACTGGTGGAGGACGATAAAGCAGGTCCAGCTGACTTAGATGAGCAGCACAAAGTGTCACGCATGCGACAAACGAGGGCTGCCATCACCTTCACCTCCCCCTCCACATGGCCTTGAGATCAGCGGGGTGATGTTTCCAGAGCTGACTACTCTGTATTAAACATGGATGCCGGCAAACACGCTGCAGTGAAGAGAGAGGGCTTGGTCCTATGTCTGTCGGAAGTAAATAAAAGTGTACGTATTAAGTGTTAATAAACGACTGCAAAGACACAAGCCTGAAGGCATCTCCCTAGAGCAGAACGAGCAAAGCCAATTATGTCCGCCAACTCAACCTGCACCACTGGACCATCATGGGAAATTACAATGACTTGACCCTTCGATTGTCATTTAACTTACACTTCCTTAATGGACTCATAAAATTTATCTTATCTGTTAATGGCCTATTAGTGCCATGAAATAGAAGCTCGAGGGAAAATGCGTCCGAAATGCACCAGGAAAAAATATGTTGAAGTTTCTCCCACAGTTCAAACTGAGACATTTATTCCAAACAAAAACATATTTTGCCAGTCACTGATCTTAATGTAAAGACCACAATTTCCAATCAGTTTTAACCATCAAAATAATCACCAGCTTACACATAACATTAGTTTATGTGAGTCAGTGTGTAGGAGAGCCCAGGTTTGTGACATGCAGTCTCTTCTGGGGTTTTTTTCCCTAGAAAACAAAAAGACTAAAAATAAGACAAATAATTATTATCTAATAAATTAATATTAAATACAATTATTTAATTTCAAATAATAATTGTTAAAAATATACAATGGTAAAATAAAACTATACATGCACATGTGAGCCTTATGCAGTAAAATATTTGCAGTTAAATGTATTCATTATCACTATTATATTAACTATCTAACTATAATCCAACTATTTATCTATCTATAATGACCTTTTTTGTGATGATTCACTGCAAAATAGATATACAGTCTCAAATGGCAATTTTGTTGAATGTTTGCTGCAAAATCAGTAATTTTGGGTTGCAATAATCAATTCCAAGATCCTGTTGGGACTTAAGTCATAATCTTTCGAAATGAAGAAGGATTTAGAGGATCTGGGATGTGTAGCTTGCATCAGTATTGCTTTAATAAGTGTTACCTGGGGCAATCTAAACAAATAACCTTAAAAACAAGAGGATGGGGTTGGCGAGATATGGCCACACCGAATGAATGATTTATAAAAGCTTACAAAAAAGGAAAAACTGCACAAGCCAGTCTTAGCACTCTTCTGAAGTGTGTTCTACGTGCAGTGCAGTGCAGCAATTGACTTGTCCCTCCCTAAACTTGCACCTTCGATGGCGTCAAGACAATTTGAACCTTCTGCGAGCAAATCCTCATATTACATTCAAGACCTTCTCAGCCCGACAGCCCCTCCAGATGTCTGACGCTTCACACCGCTCTCGTACGCTTACGCTGGCGCACGCTTCTGTCCAACGCCGCGCTTTGGCCCTGAGATTCAACTGAAAGACATCATGCTCTTAAGCTTGTAAATTAGAGTGCTCTGGTTATGACAGTTTTCATCAGACGCGTCACACTAAATTGCATGTGAAATGGCTTGATGGTCTTCACTTTGCTCCTGGTGGAGATTATTCCACCCCAGTGGATTCTCTCTCTCTCTCTCGATCGACCCTCCAGTGCCTCTCTATTCTTTCTCCCTCTCTATCTTTCGTCTTCTCATTCTGCCAGTCTCTCCAGCTTTGCCTTTTTCTTTCTGACAGATGCCATTCTTTGCTCAAGGAAACAGGTGACCCGCTCTCTCATGGCTCTGCCAATCAAACAGTGAAAGATGTGACAGATTTTTTTCCCTGTAATAATTTTTTTATCATTATTAAATTATTTACAGCATTTTGACGAGCACTGTAGTTTAATTGAACTGTTTAGATGTACAAAAAATTGCTGATAGCTTAATATATTAAAAAAACGGCAAACAACAGTGCTTACATTATGAAAGATGCAGGATTTTCTCCACTTTTGACATCAAAAAAGATCACCAAAGAGCTGCAAAAACATAAAAAGGTCTTAAGGAGCTTACATGACCTTATTTAACCGTGCATAACTAGTGTAAGATCATCCATGTAAACCAAAGACTATAGAATACCCAAGACGTGTCACTCGTATAGTTTTGAATGGGGAATGGGGTTTTGAATTTAAGCTTTTTATAATGCTTTTTGAGCAAAAGTAACAACATTTATGACACAGTTGTTGTCAGATTTCTTTGGTGATTTCAAATATGAAATTTAATCGTAAGCTTAGTGAACAGTTTTGGAGAATTTGATGTTTCCCCATTCAAAGATATAGGAGTTGCACTTGCATGCCCGAGAGGCGTTTCAAAGATGGCCACCGAGTGACATGACTTGTCTTAAAAGGACTTTGATGTAAACATACTGAAATATTTAAACTGGGCATCGTTTTGGTTGCAGCTTTGACATCAGTGATTGTTTTGTATTTTTTTGAATTAGTAACAAATGCCACGGCAGGGCTGAGAAATGCATTGCTCAATGCTCTGTTGGCACATATCTGATGTGAGCCTTTCTTTCATGTGCATGTTAGAGACCATGGGAGCAATTTTTCTCAGAGATTCGAGAAAATCGAGATCCTAGCAAGCAGATGTGTTCACATTCCTAGTGGGAATCAAGCAAGACTCTTTCTCCACTGACATTTACACATAATATACAATTTATAGTAACTTTCACATGTTTTATAGTCTTTGCTGGAGACGTGTAGGTGTAATTAACTAATTAGTTGGTAGTTGCTCCATGCATATCCTGCCTCGTAAACCAATGAGATTGCTCTTTTAATTGAAAATAAACAATAAACAGCAGCTGCTGGTTTTAAAAGACACTCGGATGTTTAATTTTGAAGATTTGAATGCAGCTTGAAGACTAGTGGGACGATGCTGCAGTCCATTCAAAGTGGGACATTCCAACTTGATCCCTTTGACTTGCGAACATAAAGGCATTTCATTGTCTGACGCTCAGAAGATGATGTATAAAGACACGCAAACACCACTGTTGGCTCTGCAGGTGTTCAGTCATCAACAAAAGATGTCTCCTGGCAACCAAATTGCTATGCACGTGTACGATTATCAACAAAGAGCTTCATTTACCGTGTGACTCCGCAAACGTTTGCTAAACAGATTTTGTTGTCATGTCACTTGCATTTCATTTGCCTGAAAGTGAATGTTTATCATTATCTGTGTGCATCTCTCTGGGTACAACCATGTTTGCATGTATTTTTCTGCCTCTCTCTTTTGTTTCTTGGCCAGAACAACTGTTCTAACACTATTTTAATGAAACCCTGTGAAAATCTAGTAAACTAAATGGAGTCATCTGGGTGTTTGAAATAATTTTTAATAACAATCACTCAAACACTGTTTTGGGATAATACTAAAGCGCCTCTCGTCTGGTACAAGTGCCTCTGGGCTTATTGGATTTCTGTTTTCTGTAATTGGCACAGTCTTTTTGTTGCAACTCTCATAAAGGTATATACTGTCGGCATATCAGTGCTTTTGGTATGAGGTTTGTAACCAATCTCTCCATTGACAGACACGTCACATACTGATTAATGCCGGCACTAAAACGTCTTTGTACAAATCCAATTTGTGCAATTAAATACACGTTTCACATCATTTCTGACTTTCAGAGTACATGCACCATGCTAAGGCCAACTGTAGTTTGATTACCTTGTATAGATGCTGGATGAAGCCAAGCTACAGGCATATTATTATCTAGGTCTTTTCGTCCAACTTCTTAAAAAAACAAACAATCTACAATCTACTTAATCTAACAATGCTTTTGAGGAATTGCAGCCTAGACTGGTACAATTTCAGGCTAAAGTAGTCACATTAAAAGAAAATAAATGAATAAAAAAAAAATAATAATAATAAATAAATCTGCTTCAGTCTGACTGAAATTGAACTTTTAATGTGCATATACTGTAAATGCACTTACTGTTTTGTATTAATATGGTCTTCCAAACTAGGGTTGTTATAAAACAAAAACCGTAAAAAAAAAAAAAAATCACTACTTGAAATCAAATAAACATTGGCATAAAATACTGTATAAAAAATTAAACTTATTTTATTTCCGCTAGTTCCGCAACATTTCTGATTTTCGTATAGCTTCACTTAACTAAACCTGAAATACAAAATAAAACTATAATTAAAACAATAAAAATACAAATACTAAACCTTTAACTAAAATTAAAATGAAAACTAAAATGTAAAAATAAAAACTAATTAAAAATATAAATAAAAACTATAATACTTAATCTCAGTGATATTAAAATTACATCGTTTCAAACTTGTACTGTATAATTACCTGTCCATCATTTAAATGATCTTTTATTTCTTTTTAATAAGCCACTGAACATTCAATTTATGCAGTTTAACTTCCCGGTTCATGCAAACTTTTATAGCAGCTCATGTAGAAGACTACATAAATATCATTCCCTTGAATAGACACTGGACATAGTTCATTATTAAAACCCCACGCATAGGTCTTTCCCATGATTCACTTGGCTGGGCTTATGAAAATGGCTTGTAGAGATGTAGAGACTCTCACAGAGATCTACTTTATGAATAAGCCTGTATATTATCAGAATGATTCCGGCTAAAGGGGACATGATTATTGAAGTATAGGAGCTTAGAGTTCAGCGAAACCTATTTCCTGAACAGATGAACAGGCTGCTCCATTTTTTCTGTTGGGCGTTCAGGCTCGGCTGATTTGGTATCTACTCCCGTACACTTTTTCAAACGGATGGTGCACAGAAGCGCATCATCAAATCGTCAAGCCTGCAGATTGGAAAGTGCATGTTAATTTCCCTGAATAAATCATTCATGACGAGTTACGTGAGCTTTTGACCTCTGGTGTGTGAGAACATGTGGCAGGAGTTCTCCAGCAGGCAGCAGAATCCACCGCAGAGACACGCAGAACAAAGCCATGCATGATGGGCAGGAGCTGTCAGAGTTTCCTCCGTTCTGAAAAAAAAGAGAAAGAAATCTGCAAATCTTTTTACTGTAAGCTATCTGTGCTGAAGGAGCCAAGTTGTCAGAGCTGTTCTACATAATGCCTATAATTTTCTTCTTTAACAGCCCATAAACAGTCGAATCGATCTCAATTAGCAGCGTTGAATCTTTTATTAGTTGGCACTGGCCATGAACAGGCTACAAAATTGGGTCAGAAACTCCTAAAGTATTGGTTTTGTTTCAGCAAAAGATCAATTAAAAGTGTCGCCTTGAGAAAATCTTGATTCTCAGGAAGTCTGACTACATCGTTTTTTATTAAATTAAAAAAATATATATATTACATTTTAATTATTTTATTTTATTATAAAATAGTTGTATTTACTACAAATTAATATAATACAATATGATAAAGTATTATGATTTATTTTATTATTTGGTTTATGGGTTTAAATCCCCTTATAATAACAGAAAATATAATAACATTCTCATAAAAACACATGGGACAGTAAAGTGTAGCATATATTCGCAGAGAATGTGTCAATTATACTGAGAGAGGATCTTTTAAATATCTTCATAGTGAGGAAAATCTCCACATCCCGAAGTCTTCAACACCTCATTCTCAGGCTTAACACTCGAGAACTGAACTTAATGACTGTAAAGCAGAAATATGTGAGACTGTGTGAATTGTTAGAAATTGAGTGAAAGATCCCTGTGAAAACCTACTATAAAAAGGCTCTGAATAATTTTTGCATACTGTGTGCTATACTTATTAAAGGTTCTTGGTTCTCTGCAGGACCACTTCTCTTCTCATCAGGAACCATATTTCCAGTTTTGGGTTCTCGAGTTGCTCAGATGTTGCTGTTTTATAGCTGAGGATGAATGTTTCAACTTCATCTCAGATGGGTCTCCTAAAAATCTGTAGGAAAAAATAAAAAGACACCATTGAGACAAATGATATACACTCTTAAAAATAAAGGTTATTTATTGGCATCTGGTTTAATGAAGAACCCTGTGGCATCCATGGAACCTTGGATGCATAAAATGTTATTTATAGTTGTAAAAGGTTCTTTAGATTATTAAAATGTTACACTAAGAAAAAACGTTCTTTTTCTAACTTCGCTCGGTGTTTCACTATGGGAATCGCTTTGGGCGTGACCAACTGCGGAAGCTCCAATGACACCACGTCTGTCTTTGACAGACAGGTCGACCTGTGACCAGGCTCCGCCCCACTTATATCAATCAGGTCGACCCCTGCGAAAGTCATTCGCGCTTTCTTCCCATGGGAGACTGCAGCAAGCTCTCTCAGCACATCCTGACTTTGCTGATTTTGCTAAAATGTTCAACAGACGGGCCATCATTGGACTCCGTCACCGAACGCGAGGTTAGTTGGACGAGATTGTGTTGAGTGATATCCTAACAATTAGAATAGTGTCCGCATCAAGGCGAGCTATTCTAATCAGCCTACTGCGTATTAAATTACTGCGGTAGGTGACGTTAAATCAACTTTAACGCGTCAAGGCTAGCCTTCAGAAGGTTCAATTACCTTAGACCAGCAGGCTAACGTGTTGGGACGAGTCTGAGGGTTGCAATACTTCTCAGCCATTATGTCGACTGCCATCACCCCCGCCAAAGGGATTGAGTCGAAGATCAGGGAGGTTGCACCCCGCCCATGTCCATCCTCATGTGGAGCTACCATCTCGGGCAGGGACCCTCACCCCATGTGCATCGTGTGTATGGGTCTGAAGCATGCTCAAACGTCGCTGGCGGATCCACAAACATGCGCTCACTGTGCGTCATTGCCGGTGAAAATCTTAGAAAGGAGGCTGAGAGTGGCGGTGGCTAACAAGCAAGACCCTTGTTTGTCTGCGGCGACTGACCATCTGACGCGAGCCAGTACGAGCTGGGTGGACATGATGGAAGCCGAATCCCCGGATATGCCTCCGCTGTTTGAGGGCCTGCTCACGCAGGAGGAGGGGGATCAGAGGGATGAGGACGCAGAGGGCGATGTTAACTCTGATCACCTCGATTTGGACATGGACGCGAAGAGGAGGAAGACAACTCCCTCTTCCCCGTCCAACAGTCTAGGCCGCCGAGCACGAACGACTCAGCCTTGCAAGTACACAGTAACTTGCACGAGGTGTGCAAACAAGCCGCGGCGAAATTGGGCCTAGCTTGGCCCGCAGCCAAGGATGCCGAAGGAGCTGAGAGGGACCTTTATGATGGAAAAAGGTTGCCTCCTGCTGAGCCTGCAGCGAGACAACTCCTGCCTGCCGTTCCTGCTTGCATGAAGGAAATGTCCCGCTACTGGTCTAGCCCCTTTAAGAGCAAGCTTCCTACCAAGGGGTGTTCCATGTTGGAGATTCAAGGGATGGGGGAGCTGGGGTTGGCCGGACCCCCAGCGGTAGAGTCTTCAGTGGTCTATCACCTCCATCCGAATCGGCACTCTATTTCTGCCTCCTCTCAAGATTTCGCTGCCGAGTAAAATGGAGCGGCTGACCGCGTCGATATATCAGAGGATGTATAAATACGTGGGGCAGTCCGTGTGCTCGCTGAACGCGGTGATTTTACTGTCAGCGTATCAAGCGGAGATTTTGGAGGAGATGGGGTGGCAGCTGGACTCAGGGGCGCCGAACCCGGCACTCTGGGACGAAATTTGCGTGGTGAACGATCTGATTCTGTGCACTTACCGCGCCGTGGTTCAAGGCTGTGGCCGCGTGATGGGCTTGGCTGTGTCAGGTGAGAGAGCATTATGGCTAAACCTGTCAGGCTTGGGTGACGCGCAGAAGTCAGAGGTAATGGATGCTGCATACGATCCTACTAAGGGGCTGTTTGGCCCAGCCCTTGAGAAAATGAGGGAAACCAGCACCCTCAGGAAACAAGAGGATGAAGCATTTAACCTCTGCTTGCCACGTAAGCAAGTGCCGCGACCACCTTCTCAACCGCCACGACTGGGCTTCGCAGCAGCCGCAGCAGCGAGAGGAAGACTGGTAGGCACTAGGGCTTAAAGACCTGCTCACAGCAGGCAGCAAGCAAACCTATTCTCACCGCTGGAGGGAGCACTCGCTCCTTCAGTGGGAGCCAGCGCGGCGGCAGTGATGACGTCATCACTGTGCGACGTCAGCTGGGTGGAAGTGTTCGGAGGACTTCTCTCTGCCCAAATAGCCATTTGGCGTGCATGCGCGGTTGCCCCGTGGGTTATGTCAATGATTTCATGGGGGTACAGACTGCCATGAAACCACCTCGATTCAATGAGGTGACTGTATCAGTGGCCGAGGGAGAATCGGCTAGTGTCCTGACAGCCGAAATATAAACTCTTTTAAACAAATTGGCGATCAAAGTGGTGCCCAAGGAGCAGAGCCGTCAGGGCTTTTATTCCCATTATTTTGTAATTCCAAAGAAAGGGGGCACAGCCCTTCATCCAATTCTGGACCTTCGTGTGTTAAACACCTATGAAAGTTTTCATTCAGAATGTTAACACACAAAGCGCTTTGTCGATCGATTCGTCCGAACGATTGGTTTGTGACAATCGATCTGTCAGACGCTTATTTTCACATAGACATTTACCCCTATCACAGGAAATTCCTCAGATTTGCATACCGAGGCACAGCTTACTAGTTTCAAACTATTCCGTTCGGGCTATCTTTAGCTCCAAGGGTTTTTTTCCAAATGTGTGGAAGCAGCCCTGTTCCCGTTAAAGAACAAGGGAATAAGAATATTGTCATACATAGACGATTATCTGATATGCTCATCGTCGAGAGAGCAAGCAGTGAAAGACACAGGGATGGTGTTAAATCATCTCAGCAGCTTGGGGTTCAGGATCAACATGAAAAAGAGCCGTTTGGAGCCCTCTCAACAAACAGAATATCTGGGGCTCAGCATAGACTCCCTCTCTTATCGAGTCACACTGACAGAGGGGAGAATTGAGTCTTTCACACAATGTATCGCCCGCTTTCAGATGGGGAAAGTGGTTATGTACAGACTGTGCTTACGAACGCTGGGTCTAATGGCTTCTGTGATTTCTGTAGTACATTTGGGGCTGCTCTAAATGAGGGATTTTCAGCGCTGGATCGCGCAGTTACTTCTGTGCTCTCGGCGGCATCTCAGCTGGCCGGTGAGAATTACTCATGCGTGCGTCAGAGCGCTCAGAAATGGGAAAAGTCTTGCGATTCTCAGAACGGGGAATCCCTTGGCGGCGGTGTCATCGAGAGTCACTATGACAATGAACGCATCCTTAAAGGGCTGGGGAGCGACTCTAATGGGCAGAGTTGTGAATGGCGTGTGGCCTCCGCAGCTGACTCACAAACATATAAATTATTTAGAGTTGCTAGCAGTGTGGTTAGCGCTGAAACATTTTCTGATCTTCATCAAAGGGCAGCATGTGTTAGTGAAAACACAATTCCACAGTGGTTGCTTACATTAATCGACAGGGGGGCACGCGCTCCCTTCAACTGCATCAGTTGGCAAAGAGGCTGATCATGTGGGGCGACACAAGGCTTTTATCCCTCAGGGCAACTCACATTCCAGGGATTTTAAACAAGAGAGGCAGATCTACTGTCCAGAGGAAACCCCCTGTATGGGGAGTGGAAACTCCATCCTCAGGTGGTGAACCAGATATGGAAGAGGTACGGTCAGGCGGCCGTAGATCTCTTCGCCTCGCAAGAAAACGCTCAATGTCCTATGTGTTTCTTTCGGATGAAAGCCATTGCACCACTGGGTGTGGATGCTCTAGCCCACCCATGTCCAGACGTCCTTCTTTATGCATTCCCTCATCTGAACTTAATATCCCCCACTCTAGCCAGAGTGAGGAACAGGGTCTGTCATAAATACTGATCGCTCCACGCTGGCCATCCAGACACTGGGTGGCCGAAATAGTTCAACTGCTGTCTGATTTAATGATCAGATTAGCCAGGATAGCTCTCTGGGTTTGGCACGTGAGAGGTGGAATTTGAATGCAGCAGGTCTGCCTCCATCGGTCAAGAGCCTCCTCTACTCGCTCACTTTATAGCAATAAATGGCGAGTCTTTGAAGAATGGTGTGAGCAGGGTCATATTGTCCCTTTTCAATGCTCAGTGAGGGATATTTTATGCTTTCTTCAAGATCTTCTAGATAAGGGGAAGGCTTTCGGCTTGTCATGTAGGTTTTGGCGAGAAATCGGCAGGCCAGCAGCCTTTGATAAATCGTTTTATGAAAGGGGCGCACTGTAAACGACCGGTATTTAGACAGATGGTTCCTTTATGGGATTTATCCATCGTCCTAGAAGCTCTTTCTCAACACCCTTTTGAGCCATTGGAGGGAGTTGGGCTTAAGTTTCTCTCTTTTAAGATGGTGCTGCTCATAGCCTTAGTAACAGCTAAGCGTGTGAGTGACTTGCAGGCTTTGTCTGTTAGCTCATCATGTTTGCAGTTCGCTCCAGGGCTCATTAAGGTTTCCTTTCGTCCTAACCCGGCTTTTGTGCTTAAGGTAGTTGGACTCAGCATATAGGTGCCCATCTACTGAACTTGAAGCTTTTCACCCTCCTCCGTTCTCTTCTCCGGAGGAGCAAAAGTTGAATTCATTATCTTCGGTACGGGCTCTTCATATGTATGTGAGGAGAACAGCAGGCTTTAGGACTCATGACCAGCTGTTTGTGTCGTGGGTTACTCGTCTCAAAGGGAAGCCGTTGTCTCGTCAACAGCTGTCTCATTGGATCATAGATGCTATATCTTTAGCTTATATCTGCACGGGTATTACAATGCCTAAGGGCTTGAGAACCCATTGCACTCGAGGGATGGCTACATCATGGGCCTTACTCTTACTTACATGGGGAGTTTCTGTTCAAGATATTTGTTCAGCAGCAAGTTGGGCTACGCCACATACTTTTGTGCGGTTTATAGACTAGACGTGTCTGAGCCATCCTTAGCACACGCAGTGCTGGAAGCCGGCAGGTCGGTGCCCATTTAATTGTTTTGTTGGATAGCAGTGATATGGGTGCAATCCGGGAGTGGTCTATATCTCCCATAGTGAAACACCGAGCGAAGTTAGAAAAAGAACAATGGGTTACTTAACGTAAACCCGGGTTCTTTGATAACAGAGTGAGGTGTTTCACCAGCACTTCCCTCCTTGCACGGGTACGGGAAGAAATCTCTCTATAATGACTTTGGCAGGGGTCGACCTGACTGATATAGGTGGGGCGGAGCCTGGTCACAGGTCAACCTGTCTGTCAAAGTGGGGTCATAGGAGATTCCGCATTTGGTCACGCCAAAAGCGATCGTTTCTTTTAAGAACCTTTAACTGAAAGATTCTTTTGGAAACCCAAAATGGACCTTCTATGGCAAAAAACCCCTTTGGAACCTGAATTTTTAGGAGTCAAGAATATGGATAGTGCAGTTTAGATCATTTGGTCTTGGAAGAATTCATACCGAGATCTTTTACTTTGATCGCAGACTTTGTATCATGGTAAATCTTGAGCAGCTGTGAGATCTCCTCTGAAACTCGAGGAGATACCAGAGGGGGTCAGCAACTCGGGTAAAAAAAAAAACAGAAGGCAGGAGTCTTACATTTTTCTTCATTTAATCTCACTTCTTTCTAGGAGAAACAACTGAGACATTAAAGGCAGGAAAAACTTCCCACTTTACTGTATGGAAAACAGCAGCTTGGACATTCATCACATTTTCTGTTTCATAGAAAAAAGTAAAACAGGGTCACAACAACATGAGGGTGAGTAAATGATGGCAATTTTCTTTTTTTTTTTTTTGGTGAACAACTTTGTTTTTTCATGCACTGGTCAATTTTGAGAGTTGAAGAAAAAATTCACTTTTAATTGTTTATTTTATTACACTTAATCTATTTGCATCTGTAGATAATACATATTGTATCTTTAAAGGACATTTTCTCAAAATGAGTTTTTTCCTCATGCACTGAGCAAGAAACCTTCACTATATTCTTTAGGTTTTTACAGAGGGGTTTATACATACATAATTTGCCTGATTCTATACTGTACAACATTTTACTCCTAAAAACATGTTAAATATATATATATTTTCTGGCTGCTGACAGTATTTTCTGATTTCTGAAACGATAAAAAGAGATATCCAAAATCCCTTCTGTAAAAACCTTTGACTCTAATATGTCAACAACATGTATTTTGAACCTGGTTTTATCCCATGTTTATTCATTTTATGCAAATGTGTGCATATTTAATTAGACTGCCTCATTTGCATATTTTAACATTTAAACTTGTAATACAAAAAATGTCTGCAATTCTTAATGTAATCAATCAACTAGGGAGATATTGTGATATCTATTAGTTAAAAATTATTACCCTATTCACCTCGGCTGTCTTGCCTCGAAGCACCAGCACACTGGTGCTCTTCTAAAGAAAGAAAAGTTCTTCGTTTGGCTACGACGATCTTTGGGGTTCTAATTGGAGCGTTTGTGGATTCTGTCAGCGGGGCGTTTCTTCTCTGTAGGGTGCGAGAGGCAGGTGGGATGGGGGAGGTTGGGTGTGATGGTTTGGTCATGTATCCTTGCAAATTTCTCCACTCAGTGTCAGTGGGCTGTAAACGATGCCAACACGCATTTTATCCCATAAATATTTATCACATGGAGCAAGAGAGAAACCGAATGGGGGGGAAAAAAAGTTAAAAGAAAGAGATGAAGTGATGAGGATTCTGCTGGAAGAGTCCTAGAGAGTGAACACTGTTAGTTTGTCATGCTTGGGTGGGCCGGGTCCCTGTAATTACTGTGTACGCTCAGCAGCGCTCGGAGAGAGACGAACCGGCCACAGCCAGATGGCTGCAGACATCAGGGGGCCGCAGAATTCCACACGCTCTTCTCTCACACATGGTCCGGCATTATCCAAAACAAATCGGACTGGGCATTATGGTGTCAATTAGGAAACCAAACACTAGACGTTCTTCTAAAGATCATCACGGCTAATATTGTTTTACTTGAGCGTCTCCCACCAGTTCTACGGACAATAAAGACTCACGGACTAATCTTGATCAACATATTTGGAGATTGGCTGTGAATGGATACAGATATGCTGAACTCTTAAATGATTTGTCTGGAATAACCGCGAGCGCTGAGTCAGTCTCTGGGGTTCAGTAAAATAAGCACACATTCTATTTATAAAGAGGTAAACACTCTACACATCCAACAGCCCCGACAGAGCTCAGACAGTAACAGCCTCACATGTCAAATTAATTGAGCTGGTATACTGAGATGCATTGTGGGTGGTGGATTATGTTTACATCAGCTGCAGCTCATGTCTATATGCTTAAATGCCTGGAATATGAAGAAACAAATATACTAAATGAAACCAGCACTTTAAAATGATGAGAAAGTTGATTTAAATGAAAAAAATATATATAATATTAAAAATATATAGTTATTATTTATTTAAAATATTACAAATATGACTATAATATATTGCAATATTATAATTAAATGTAAAAAATAATTTAATATAAAAATAAATGTACACACAACATAAAATTTTTATTTTATATTTAAATATGCTATATTTGCAATATATGTATACATATTTGACCCTGGGCCACAAAACCAGTCATAAGGGTCAATTTTTTTAAATTGAGATTTATGCATCATCTGAAAGCTGAATAAATAAGCTTTCCATTGATGTATGGTTTGTTAGGATAGGGCAACATTTAGCCAAGATACAACTATTTGAAAATCTATGTTTTATATATTATACTTTATATATCGGATATATATTTTTTATATTAAATACTTTATCATACTAATACTATGTTTTGTTAAAATTAAATGTTTGTTAAATATTAACAATAAATACAAATACAATTAAATTTGTTAAATACAAATGTATCATCCTAAGATTTACCATTTCTGTTTCTAAATACTTTAGTTTATCCTTTATAATTATAGAAATTGTAATAAATTTGTAATAGAAATATGTAATACATTTTTACGTTATTTTAATTTTAATTAATGCATTTAAACATTTTAGTACTTTTTTCTCTTCGATTTGATTTGTTGTACAGTAATCTCAAAGAGATTGAGCCATTAAAAGATAAAAAAATATTCAACTTCTTATTATTTTGAACTTATTTCATCAATAAAACAATAAACTTGGCCTTGGCTGCACTTTTTGCATGAGCCAGTGTTTAAAAAGAAAGCTCTAACTACATAAAAGAAAGTAAATTAATAAAACCACACTTGTTTTGTTTTGCATTTGTTTCAGGGAATAATATTGCACCTCCTGCACAATGAAATATAAAGTCTTATATTGTATTTTATTAATCTATATTTTTGCTGCATGAATCTTGAATTTTCAATTACAAGCATCTCTTTTTATAATTCTGGCTTCCCAGATCTCAGATCAGACATCAATGCATCATACTGGTGCAAATGATCCTGTTCTCAGCTCTTTCAATTTAGTTCACCTGCTGTGAGAGCTTTTATTTCTTAAATGAATTTTAACCGACTACAGTATGCAAAGCAATGCACAGTGCTGGAGTCCTGCTGCTAGGTTGAGTTTAGGTAGTTAAGGTCCCTCTCTCTCTAACTGCGCTTGTTAAAATCAAACCTTCACTAAAGAAAGCTCAGCTGGCTCTGAGAGATGAAAGACAACTGCACTGAAGTCCCAGCATTCCTCCTGCTGAGGGGCAGTTACCCACACCAGCTCCTCTCTCCATCTTCAAAGGTTCTGCCCTTAACAAACAGCAAACGTGCCGCTCGGGACACTCATCCATCAGCATGCCACTTCATTAATGAGCTTCCCCTAATTTGGCCTCGTGTTCCCAAAACTCCCTTAGTCCAACAATCCAGCACGAGCGATTCTGTTATGAACATGTTTTGTGCTCTTATCGCTATTGTCATATTTAAAGGGATTTGTGCTCTTTACCTGACAGGATTAAGGATTATGATACATTAAAACGTATCCCTATATACACATGCTGATAGTGGGATTTCCTCTCTGTGAAACACCTCCACTTTGGTTATTGAATTCAAAAGGACGCCGTTTAACATGCCGGTGTCGAATAGGGGTTAACATGGTTCTCCCATCGAACACAAACAGAGCACAGAGGAAGGAGGGTTTTTTTCTATTCAATACAGCATATACTGATACTTTCTTCAGTACTAGCAGCATTTGTGCTGTATTATTTATGACAGAAAATACTTTTCACTCCTCCCTCAACTAAAATAATAAAATAAAAAATAAAATAATAAATAAATAAAATAAAGTACAAAATACTAAAAAAAATGATATTTTAAAAAATGGACAGTTTGACTTACTGAGCTTATCTGTGTAAATTTATAACCAATCTTACAACTTCGCTGTCAAGATGATACAAAGTAACTTCACAGTATACTAGAAAGAGACATAACACTGTCCAACAAATTCAATTTCCAGAAATTAAGTAAAAAATTTTGCAATATGTGATTTGTAACCAGAAAAGTAATTGCAAAAAAGAAAAGACAGACAAATACAGACAAAAATAACATTTAACAAAACAAAATAAAAACTTAAATAGTATAGCCACAAAACTTATAGTATATACACACACACACACACATCAACACACACTCACATACACACACACACGCACACAGATTAGTCTCAATCAAATTAAAATAAATACTTAAACACATTAAAGACATTTAGACATTTGATACTGTCCAAATAGTACATTGTATATGAATTCATTATTTATGAATAAATAAAATAAGTTAAAATAATTTATACAATTAATAATAAATACAATTAATTATATATTAATTAGTCACATATGTGTTTATATACATACATATATCTGGTACATACATATATCATATATATGGTATATACAGTATATATATATAATATTGCAATTATAGCATATAGCAATAAATAAATAAAAAATGATATATATATATATGTGTGTGTGTGTGTGTGTGTGTGTGTGTGTGTGTATATATATACACTGCCGCTCAGCGATTAATCGAAATCTAATTGAAATCGCGATTTGAGACGTTGCAATTTCCTAATCGCAAAGCCTGCGATATGGACGCGATATTACTCTGTTCCAGAGCATATGTTTTAAAGAAGTTTCTTCTGCTCATCAAGGCTGCATTTATTTGATCAAAAATACAGAAAAAACAGTAATATTGTGAAATATTATTGCAATTTAAAATAACGTTTTTCTATCTTAATATACTTTAAAATATAATTTATTCCTGTGAAGCAAAGCTGAATTTTCAGTATCATTACTCCAGTCTTCAGAGTAACATGATCCTTCAGAAATCATTCTAATATGCTAATTCATAATCAATGATGGAAACAGTTGTGCTGCTTAATATTTTTTTAAACCTGTGACACTTTTTTCAGGATTTTTTGATGAATAAAAGGTTAAAAAGAACAGCAGTTATTTAAAATATAAATCTTTTGTAACAATATACACTACTGTTCAAAAGTTTGGGGCTAGTAAATTTTTTTCTTTTTTTAAAATAAATTAATACTTTTATTCAGCAAGAATGTGCTAAATTAATACAAAGTGATAGTAAAGATTTATTTATTTATGATTTAACGCCATGTCAGCAGCAATGGCTATATTCATGGCAAGAGGAAACATTTCAATTTCACAATTCAGTCGTATATATAATTTCAAAACAATTTTGTTTGAAAATTATATATATAAATAAATAAATATGTACAAATATACAAAAACATACATATAATAAAAATAATAACAAGAACAAAAGTAATAAGAACAATTATATAGTTTTATTCATCAAAAAATCTTGACAAAATTATCACAGGTTCCAAAAAAATATTAAGCAGCACAACAGTTTCAATCATTAATTATGAATTAGCATGTTAGAATGATTTCTGAAGGATCATGTGTGGCACTGAAGACTGGTGTAATGATGCTGAAAATTCCGTTTTTATCACAGGAATAAATTATATGTTAAAGTACATTCACATAAAAAAACAGTTATTTTAAATTGTAAACTTGGTAAATCGTGTAATTTTACAAGATAGAAAGATGTTAACATGTTCAACATTTACATGGTGCAAAATCCACATTTCTAGAAATTACTTCGGTAATACACAACCAGAATATTTCAAGTTCTTGTCTGTTACTGTAACCACAAAAACTGAGAAATCTGAGAGTCGAATGAAAATTATTCTTTGGTAATCCACATGATGGCTCAAATACTGCTGATAGAGCTTAATAACTCACATTAGAGCTGCTGCTGGGGTTGAAGCAGGTAAACTATAGCTTGTATCAGCGCTTTTCTCTCTCTGTCCTGCCCTGCTCATGCAGTGAAACCCCTCCTCCTTCCCATCAGGTACTGCTTCAACCCCCCTCTTCAGGTACGCTCCGGAATGCCAATTTATTGTCCCCGTGCCATACTGCGATTGTACAAATTCATTCTGCTTCCAATTAATTAGGAAGAAAGAATACTGGAGCGAAAAGCAACTCCTGAGCACGGGATTATTTGAAGTCAGCCACTGACACGCGGCATTTCTCAAAATAACTCGCTATGTCACATTCGGATGAGTATAATAATTGGATGTAAGGACTTGAAGTAAACAAACGGGGGAATGGATATCACAACATTTCCATGGAAACTACATGACAAAAGCAGGACAGGTTGCCAAAACAGAGTGTCGCAAAGCCGGTTTCCGCTCTAAGGCTTTTATGTCCGCCATCATCAAGCTAATTGCTGTATCTGTGAGCTAATGTTCCCATTCAGACGTCCCTATAATAGCCCTTCACTCTGGCAGTCCGGAAAAAAATTAAAAATAAAAAGAGCGATTTGCAAAGACATCATTAGAGACCGGAAGGATACTTCATGACCTTTGTTTTCTTGATACCTTCAAGGCCACTTGATATAATTTATCATGTATTGTATTTATGCTTTTTTATAAATGCTTTTAACCTTGTGGACTTTAATAAACTCTCTTACACTTTTTCATACTAGTTGAATTAATGCATATTAACAATATCCAAAAATCCATTCCAAAATATATTTTTCAGAACCAAAAATGTCATACATCAACTGATTTATTGTGTATTTTTGGTCGTATTTACCTTGATTCTTCTTCATTTTCTTCAAACATAATGTCTCATATTTCACATTTCATCTTCTTGGTAACCAAGTCCTGAGTCAAAAAAAAAAACAAAAAAACATTTTTGAAATAATGTACCTTTTTGAGATAGAAAATACATCTCAACTAAACTTTGTGATGTAAATTATGATTAAACTCCAACATCAAATAGCTATATGAATTTCCATATACAAAAACAATCAATTTTTGTAATTTTTCAAACTAGTTCCTGCCAATTCATTTGATTCACATGAAATTTTGAGAGACAAATCTTGACATCGTGCTGGATGATTAAAATAATATTTCAATAATTTAACAACACATTTGCATAGTAACAGTTCTCTGATGTTGGTAAATGGTCACATGACATGCAAGCAACTAGGGATGCACCGAAATGAAAATTCTAGGCCGAAGCCGAACAAAATTAAACACTGGGCCGAAGGCCGAATACTGAATATGGTTTTTCACATTTTTCCCCCATGTAGGCCTATTTTGCCATTTTTTTCACAATTGCATTCATTAAATTGCCAAAATCAAGTCTCTCGCTGTCGGTGCTTCACGCTTGTAATGATTTCTGCTTCTTTCTCTGATAGTTTTAAATACTTTCACACTGTCGACATGTTTGCTGCATTAGCGCGTGCCTCTATTTGATCGCGTTCGTCGTTGTTCGGTTCACATTATTCTGCCTTTTCGCTTATTCGAATTTCGGTTGCCGAATATTCGGTGCATCCCTAGCAAGCACATAAAATATTAATAAAATGTTTTTTAGCATGTGTTTTTTACTTGATTGTTATTATTTTTAAATTGTTTTCATTTGTTATGATTTAATTATCAGCTTTTCATCAACTCATGAATCCCCAGAAGCTCACAAATCTCAGTTTAAAAATTTTAGCAGACACATTTTTATGTGTATGTCCCATCATAACGTCTCGGTTACGTATGTAACCCTCGTTCCCTGAAGGAGGGAACGGAGTGATCTGTATCTTGTGAGTGCAAAGTCCAAACCTCATAAAATTTGGTATACATGAACAACAGGGGGATTCATTAGGATTCATGACAAATTTCATCAATTTCTGATGTTAGGGGGCGCTTTAACTGAAGAAAAATCTAAAATGTTCAAACTGTCTTATCTTAATTTATCTATAACAACAGCATCAGCAGGTTCCCTTCTTTAAAAGTAGCCTTTTTGTTTATTTTCTCCATCCTGATAACTGCCTTTCGCTATAATACCTCGTGCATTCTGGAATCTTCTCCGGGCTCGCAACCTGGACTCCTCCTGCCGCCGTCGCTGCTCCAGTTGTTCGCAAACATATGGCGCACAGCGTGCTTCAGAAGGAAGTAAAACACCCACTCTTGGAAATGCAGCCTCACTAATCACCGATGCCTGATTGGGGTTCTCAGCGGCTGGTAAAGTGGCAGGTCTGCGAGTGTTTTGTCTGATCAGAGGAGCATGAAATTGGTCCAACTGAAACAAAGTGGAGATTAATTGGGCGTGGCTACACAATATTGTTCCTCCAAGTTTTATATCCACATTTAGGGGCTTTTAGCCTTGCTGAGCTTCAGAACGCGTTCGATGGGCACACTTTAAAAAGACTAGATTTGGTTAAATGGCAAATGCTATGTAAGGAATTAAGTATTTATGGGTTTATTCTCTCGGTTCAACCTTCCCTCTGGAGTTCATTACAGTAACACTTTATTACTTCCCGGTGACATCAGAAGTGCCTTTCTGCCGTTTAAAGTGCTCTTCTCTCAATGCATTCTGGCGTTGTTGAGCGCTTTTGGTTACCATAGAAACATGCCATGAAGTGAATTTTTTCAATGTTTCTTTCATTCAGTCTTTTTTTTCTTTCTTTATTCAAACATGTTACGTTTTACTAAAGAGCCTTCATTCTGAACTAACTGATCAAACAAGGTTATAGCTACTGTCAGTCAACTGTGGCCACAAAGTGTTCGGTTTATACTACTCTGAAAGTCTCTCTGCGAGATGATTATATTCATTTATTCCATGAAATAAAAATCGGACAAAAATTGGTGCCCTTGATTGATGCAGTGAGCCACTCGCATCCTCAAAGCTCACTCACGGCGAAAAACAGAGGACGCCTGACATTGCTTTTCAGTCATTAATTTTAAATCAGATTTCTGCCTTCCCACAAGTCTCTACCATGACTGTAAGCAGGTGGAGGGTTCATCCTGACCTGTGTGATAAAGATGTATTTCATTAATTCAGTTAATAAACATTTTAAAATGTTAGGAATTTTGAGGTAGGTGGTCTTGAAATTCATTTAGCCTTGGGTTATTCAGTCCTCGCTCACTTAAGCAAGATAAAACACAACCGAAGAAAAAAATAAAAGACGTTTTAACAACTTGTTAGGTCTTTACAGAGCATCTGTTGCTACAGTTTCCACAAAAATATTAAGCAACACAACTGTTTTCAACAGTTCAAGAAACGTTTCTCAAGCACCATATTAGAATGATTTCTAAAGGATCATGTGAGACTGAAGACTGGAGTAATGATGCTGAAAATCAGCTTTGCATCACAGGAATAAATTATATTTTTTAAATATATTAAAATATAAATCAGCTGTTTAAAATTGTAATAATATTTCTGTATTTACTGTATGTTTGAACAAATACATGCAGACTTGGTGAGCATAGGAGACTTCTTTCAAAAACCCAAGTGCATAAGCATTATTGTAAGGATTATATAATATTTTTATTCATTATTTTCCTTTCCTATTTTGAATTCCAGAGCTGTTTGCTTTTTAAAAAGTCATTTCCATGCTAAACCACCCACATCATGTAATCATGCGTTTGTTTAATGACATTTTAAGAACAATAAGTGCAATGCATTCAGAGTTTCCCATCATGCATTCTATCAAGGAGGTGTTTTTTCAGAGACAGAGTTAAACTCTGAAAAGCAGGTGGCCGTTCATTCACTGACCTGCCGCACCGCTGCACCGAAACTGCAGTCATGACCTACTTAGTGGCAACTGGCAGTTTTCCAGCTCTCAAATTAGCATGTCAGATAGGATTATGCTCCTCTGACTGATCCACTGCTAATTAACACCAATAATGATTGAAGTATTTTAGAAGGAAGACAGAATGAAAATGCTTGTTTAGGACAATCCGCCCATATGGAGTTTAGATGCAACAAATCTCATCTACACACCCAGCAGCTGTTGTTACCTTAAAGGGGACATAGCAGGAAAAACAAGATTGTCTTTTTAAAAGCAAATAAATAAGTATAATACTAATTAGTGAACTAAACTGCTAATTTAAATTCCTTCAATCCTTTAAGAAAGCATTTAACATGGAAACAGCTTGGCCAATTATAACAGATGTTATGTATAGAAGTCTTAAAGGACTAGCTCACATAAAAATGAAAAATCATCATTTACTCACCCTCATGTTGCTCCAAGCCCATATGACTTTGTTTTTCTTCTGTGTGACATAAAAGTAAATGGTTTAAACAAAGTTTATGCTGCTATTTCATAACAAAAACATATAACCAGGTTGTTAGGCTGTAAAAGAAGATAACAGTTAAAATGAAAATTTGCTGAAAATGTATTCACCCTCAGACCGTCCAAGACGTAGATGAGTTTGTTTCTACATCAGAACAGATTCTGACTTGCTCACCAATGGGTCCTTTTGCAGTGAATGGGTGCCGTCAGAATGTGAGTCCAAACAACTGATAAAAACATCTTCAGTCCACCAGTTAACATCTTGTGAATTGAAAAGCTGCATGTTGTAAAAAACAAATCCGTCATTAAGAGATTTTAAATTTAAACCGTTGCTTTCAGCTAAAATACCAGTACATAATCAAGCCGACGTTTGGCCAGAAGCGATGATTTAGTATCTTGATGGATTTGTTTTTATTACAAACATGCAGTTTTTCACTTCACAAGACATTAATTGATGGACTGGAGTCATGTGGATTATTGTGTTGTTTTTATCAGCTGTTTGGACTTTCATTCTTACGGCACCCATTGACAATATCAAACACAGTGTTTATTAAATGAATATGCATTATGCGCAATTTGCTGTGCGGACATTTTTGAGAAAATGTTGATGAATAAACTCAAAGAACATAAGGGTAAGTAAATGGTGACAGATTTTTAGGGGTTATTTTAGACATTACTGCTAAGTGTTGATAAATATCAGCCCAGTCAGTTACAATGAGTGGTGTAACTAACATACGATCATTAGTGAAGAAAATTTAAACAGATTTTTTTTAATTGCAGTCCCAGTTCATTTAGTGTAATACGCCGTGAGTGGAGGAGATGGTAATCAGGCTACATTGAAAAATTAGGCTGTCGTCTCAGGGGGGATCTTGAACCATTTCTGATACTGGAAAGTGGAAAAAAGCAAATTATGTTTTGGATGTCGGTGATTTTTATCTTGCAGGTTTTATTGCAGGTGACCTGAGAAACACTGTACAAGCCCATGGAGACTGGGAGCGTATTGAATGCATACGTATTAATTAATTCTGCAAAGCATGACACATGCGGCACAGACTTGGATTTCCACTAATTAATTGTTTCAGCTGCACAGTCAAGCACGATCACTTGACAATTCCCACAGGGATTCAAAGAAAGCATATAGAGCAGCTTTACTGAGCAGACAGCTACAAGTTTGCACAATATTATTCTCCTTGTTCTTCTAAACCGATTTACACAGCAGCTGAATGTTGTACGCGTGCACGTATTTCAGAGAGACCAATTAGGAACATCTATCTCTTAACATCCTTGAAACATGATTTAATTTAACGTCTCTTTTATGAAACATATGAGCACAGAAGTGAAGAGAAAAATACATTTGATTTCTTTCCTGAATATCACACCAATGTCTCCATGTTCACTGCTCCAAATTGACTATTTTCTCCCTCGTTTTTCTTTTTTTGAGACCAGAAGATGCTCATTCACTCAAAATGATAGACACTGCGCAAGTAAACAAACTTGCCGTTGAGAAAGTATCTGAATTAATTAGGTTTGTTTTATACACCAGTGGGTCTTTTCCCACACTGCAATGAGGCTTGAGAGAGACATTTAATTAAAGAAAAGATTAAATGTTTTTATTATTCATACCAGCTCGGTGGCATCTGTGTGAATTGAATTTCATATTCATATGCCACAAGTGAGGGAAGCTTAATTTAGACTAATAA
Source organism: Sinocyclocheilus rhinocerous (assembly GCF_001515625.1). Lineage (NCBI taxonomy): Eukaryota > Metazoa > Chordata > Actinopteri > Cypriniformes > Cyprinidae > Sinocyclocheilus > Sinocyclocheilus rhinocerous. The sequence continues at coordinate 592,906 of NW_015666183.1, forward strand.
ATTATATTTTTTGCAGGCTTCTGTAAACTCAAAGGTGCTGATTATTTCATATATACAGTAAATTTTGCAATGCGAAGATGTGTCACCAGAGCTGCTTTGAACAACCCTGCAGCTAATTTAAAGCAGTTATTTGACTTGAACATGGAAACGATGTAAATGTTGACATTATTTACTCATCTGCATGTCATTCATACTCATATGTTATGCTGTCATTTTGTTGATGGAACATGAATTTTCACATTGATTTTTTCCACAAGCATAAAAAGCACCATAAAAGGGGTCCAAATAACATGCCATCTAACCTGTGTCAAAATACACAGCTTATTTGTTTAAAACTATTTTCTCTTGTAAACAGTGCTTGATCTGAGCATATTTCCCTCCTGAAAGACTTTTGGACAGAGGACTCACATTTTAGCCAGAAGCAATTTTTTGGCGTTTAAAAATGTCTTGATGAATTTATTTACATGCAGCTTCTCGCTTCACAAGACGTTAATTGATGGACTTGAGTGGTGTGGATTACCTGTGGATTATTGTGATGTTTTTGTCAGCTGTTTGAACTCTCATTCTGACGGCACCCATTCACTGCAGAGGATCCATTGGCGAACAAGTGATGTAATGCTACATTTCTCCAAATCAGTTTCAATGAAGAAACAAACTCATCTACATCTTGAATGACCTGAGGGTGAGGACATAATTTTCATTATTATATTCATTCAATACATTCTGTCTGAAAGAGTAATATAACCAATGGGGTGGAGTTTAGCAAAGAGGTAAACTAAAGTAAACAAGTTCAAATTCGTAAACATCTGCTTTGCACTTGGCAGCTGCTTTCTAACCATGATTCACATATTGTGTTTGAGAGTGCCAAATAATACAAATCTATTGTTACTCAAGCTCAAAATGCCAGTAAGAACAAAATATCAGATCAACTGTAACACTGCACGCATTCGAGAAGTGTTTTATCCACTTTCCTGCTGCTCTCCATCATTAGCTGGCATTCACAGGAGGATGTTTGGTTTGCATAGCTCAGAAGACATCAAGAATTCTGTTGCATCTCTTGTAGGCGACAAAAAATTGACTTTTTTTGTTACTTAAAAGAAAAACTCCCAAAACATCACAGCACAAATAATTTCATGATGTTTTGTATCTTGCAGTCACACTGTGACATGCACGTTTTTAATTGTGCCATTGAAAACAAACATGCATGTGACTGAATTCCTCACTGGCAGAAGTTTGAGCACATCATGGACTCTGTTGTGGGCAACAGCAGAATGAGTTGGATTTAATTGGTTTCACTTTTGTCAGGGAAAGAAATACTCACCATTTGAAAAGAAGCAACACTAAATCACCAATTCTCTTTCATTTTGCACCTATGAGCAGACAGCCAGGAAATAAAAACGAGGGATTAAAACGCAAAAACCTTTATCGTTAGCTTCAAAGAGCAGATAAATATGCAAGTTTCTCCCTTTTTTCCACATTTAGAAATAGCGTCCCTTTGAAGGTGGCATTTGATGTTCAAATAATTATTCCTAATCAGACAATCCTCCATTCAAAGCAGTGCACTACATTTCTTAATTTTGACTTAGTTTTCAGTCCAAGTTTAATTTGAATTTAATCTCAATATCAGTTCTGTGTCGTTTTTGCTGGATGTTACACATTTAATCTGGTGATTTGCAGAGCTGCTTTAATGCTCAACAAATACCTGAAGTTTTAGTTATGAAGATAAACTCCAAACTCAAAGTTAGGAGACTTAGAGTCCCTGCGTAAAGTGAAAGACTTTGGGTGTGTCGTTGTTGTTTTCATATTTATTAATGTGCGTTTAATACAGGGATTCCCAAACAGTTTTGTCACTTATTAAAATAAACTATCTGTTGGAATACTGCAGAGGAAGTTAATATTTCAATAATTTAAACACACATTTGCATGTTTACAGTTCTCTGATGTCGGTTAATGGTCACATTGACATGCAGGTAAACAAATAAAATATTTATATTTTTTAGTGTTGAAGTGTTTAAATTGCTTTTATTTTATAATTTTTATGATTGAATTAATTATGAGGTTTTTATCAACTCACTATTCACTGTCTATCAACTCACTAATGTAATGTTTAATGCATTTTATGATGTTGACACCAAAACATGGAATATATTTTGTTCTTTTTGCTTTTTTTATATCAATATGGTACGTTTAAAACAAGTTTGATAAAAAAGTAATATAAACGTAATCTTAACAAGTAGTCTGACAACATTAACCAAAATGAGTTACCTAGATTACGTTACTAACTACAGTTTTCATCATGTAATCAGCAATGGACTACAATTTGTAAGTAATCTACCCAGCTCTGTGTATATATATATATGTGTGTGTGTGTGTGTGTGTTTCGAGCATCTGGTTTCGTCTCGTCTGCTGTCAGTGACATTCAAGAACCTCCACAATCAGAAAAACAACACAGGTCTATGATGCGTCCCGTTAAGATAGATAAGTAAACCTGTCTGTGTGTGTGTGTGTGTGTGTGTGTACGCGCCTGTTCTTAACATTAAAAGACTGAAGTAATGGCTGCTGAAAATCCAGATGTTTTTCATCACAGGACTAATTACATTTTTTTTTATACATTATATAGAAAACATGTATTTTAAATTCTAATAATATTTCAAAATATTTTGTCTTTTTTTCTGTATTTTTTAAACAAATAAATGTATCCTTGAGCATAATAGTTTTCAAAGACATTAAAAAATTGACTTTTTTATGCATATACACATGTGTAGTATGAATGCAATCCAGGCACACTACACTAGTTTGCATGTTAAATGCTGCATAACAGGGAAACAGAAAAGATAGATGGATGTCTAGCTGTGATGCTCAAACCAAAAGACGACAAACTCAAACACAAATAGCGTCACTTGCACTTTATATGCCATTAATGTTAAACAAAAGGCTGGAGCGCTGCTGACGCTTTAGGGGCTGGACTGACTCATCTCACCTGTCTAGGGAAAACGAGGCTGATCGTGACGTACCGCCTGCTTTTTCCTGTCCTAAAGACTGGGTCAGACCAGAGCTCCTGTTTTGAGAAAGATTTGTGTGAACGTACAAAGAAAACCGGAGTTACAATGACTGTAATTCACTGTTACATTTTGCACTAAGTATACTTTCACATGCTACTGTTTAAATCAAACATAAAATCCATCAAACCGCAAGAAAAATTGACGTCTAGACGCACTGTTCAGACCAGAGCTCCTGTTTTGAGAAAGATTTGTGTGAACGTGCAAAGAAAACAATTACAATGTTACAATGACTGTAATTCACTGTTACATTTTGCACCAAGTATACTTTCACATGCTACTGTTTAAATCAAACATAAAATCCATCAAACCGCAAGAAAAATTGACGTCTAGACGCACTGGCATCACGGATATCATGAAACATGCATGCATAAACATGACCGCTTTAATAGTGGCTTGTTTACCTTCCATCTGACAGGCGTCGAGAACACAAGGCACATCCTTTCAGCCAGCTGTCAAACTCTTATCTCTGCTGTCAAAATCGTATTATAATCTCACCACGCGATGCTCGGAAACAATGCCACCTTTTGAAAGGATGAGGAACGCATCTAGACGCTCTAAATATAACTCTGAAGCAGATACATCTAATAACCTCCACGGGTTGTTAGAGCACTTGAAACAAATTGGTTCCTTTCCTTCCTGCACATATCCAATCTTCTGCTCATGAATAAAGAAGTTCTTGATTTCCAGACTTGATGTTTTAAAGGAGAAGACAAGTCAAATGTTGAAAGCCAATCTGATCTCAAAGTTTCGATGAGTGAAATCAAATCATCCCGTGGATCAAACTCCAGCTATGTCATAGATTTTCAAAGTTATAGCAAATTGAAAAGGATCTCAGCTCAACTATCTCAGTTATTTCTGCTACTTTCGTAAGGTCGGCTGAGACTCCAATTCTCAGAGCTGATAGCATCAAAGCGGCTCTCCGCTAACGTCTCTGAAGTTTAGACTAGAAGGTTCTTCGCTTGACTTTTCTTCATTTGGACCAGGTTCAGATGGCATACAATCTCTGTAATTTCAGTTTGTTCTCTGAGTTCACTGCCAAAACCAGAATATTTCATAGTTAATTGTTTTGCGGTGTTTGCTAAGGCGGTCATCACTATTACTATTGCTCATACGTAAAAAAAGACTGAACAAAACTTGTAGTTTTTTTAACTTTGGCATTTACGTCTTCCTGCATTATTTGTGCTACAAGCGTGAAAGATACAGTACGTCAAACTGTGCAGCTTTTGAGGACACTGGTTGTTTTGTTATGAAGAAGACTGCTGCTTGGTGGAAAATAATACGGCCAAAAAAATCTCATAGTCTTGAAGGAGGGATTTGAGACTTGCTGGTGGGCTCTTTGGGTTTGAGCCAGTAAGACACCACCTGGAACACCATAGCAACCGCATAGCAAAATGCTTAAAGCAATAGTTATCTTCCAAAAATTAATATTTGCTGAAAATTTACTCACCCTCAGGCCATCCTAGATGTGCATGAGTTTGTTTCTTCATCAGAACAGATTTGGAGAAATGTAGCATTGCATCACTTGCTCACTAATGAATCCTCTGAAGTGAATGGGTGCCGTCAGAATGAGAGTCCAAACGGCTGATAAAAACATCACAATAATCCAATAATCCATCATAATTTTAAACAGTCCAAACTGTTCTAAACAATTACTTCAGTGGATTTTGATGTAAGCGAACAACAGGGAATGCTTTTTTTTTTCCACTGGAGGAAGCGTTATTATGGATTATGGACTCATATTTTGGCCAGGACAGACAGTTTAAAGTTAAAACACCTTAATGATGGATTTGTTCTTACAAACACACAGCTTTTCACTTCACAAGACGTTAATTGATGGACTGGAGTGGTGTGGATTACTTGTGGATTATTGTGATGATTGTGATGTTTTTATCAGCTCTCATTCTGACGGCACCCATTCACTGCAGAGGATCCATTGGTGAGCAAATGATGTAATGCTAAATTTCTCCAAAACTTTTCCAATGAAGAACCTCATCTACATCTTGGTTCGCCTGAGAGTAAATACATTTTGCAATCAATTTAAATTTTTGGGTGAACTATTTCTTTAAAACCTCTCAGAACACCCTAGCAACCACATAGCAACACACTGCCAACTAATCACAATAACCTGCATCACCTGAAAATTTTCAGAAAATGTAAAATCTAGTTTTAAAAATCCTGTTTCCGTGATGTTTCCCCTTTAAATGTTTAACATTAGGGAAACAACAAATTTATTCTAAGTATTTTGTCTTGACTTAAAGGGGTCATATGATGCGATTTCATTTTTTCCTTTCTCTTTAGAGTGTTACAAGCTCTTGGTGCATAAAGAAGATCTGTAAAGTTGCAAAGACTAAAGTCTCAAATCCAAAGAGATATTCTTTATAAAAGTTAAGAGTTAGCCACACCTACCTAAAACGGCTCGTTCGAACACGCCCCCACATACCTACCTCACTATGTGGGAAGATTTGTTTAAACCGCATAAACACATTTCATTACACCAAATACACAAAATAATGTTCTTTTTAGCAGCATCATATGACCCCTTTAAGCAAAGGTCAAAGGTAATTTAAATTCTAGTCTAAACAGTCTTAATTTGCTATTAGCTGCATGAATGCACCACACATTTTGCACGCTCCATGTAAGGAATTGTCTGTTACTTCTGATCTCCATGTCACAATTGAGCCGAGCCGGGACACGGAGACATCATCTTCACAGTGAGTGAACATAGATGTCAAAGCCAGATTGAGTTGAGATTTGAGAGTTGATGGCTTTATAGAGCGTGTGAAGGCTGCAAGGTTGAAGCCTCATAGTTGATAAAGATTAGAAATGAATCAGGGCTACAGAAGAAAGGAGCAATGAATGATGGGTAGCTGAAGGTCATGACAAAGTTGCGAGGTGTTTTTAAATCTATAATTATTATATTTCACACACGCACACGCACACACACATACATATATGGCAGCCATATCACCCTGTAGCCCAAGACTGGTTGCCCACTGAAGCTAAGCAGGGCTGAGCCTGGTCAGCAACTGGATGGGAGACCTCCTGTGAAAACTAGGTTGCTGCTGGAAGAGGTGTTAGTGAGGCCAGCAGGGGGTGCTCACCCTGTGGTCTGTGTGGGTCCTAACGCCCCAGTATAGTGACGGGGACACTATACTGACAAAAAGCACCATCCTTCGGATGAGACGTTAAACCGAGTGTTAATGTCTTGTCTACACGCATGAGTCAATGGCTTTTATATGAAAGCACATCCTTCCACAGTCTGTGCGCTTCCTTTCCCTGCTGAGACTCAAATGACTTCAGGAAAAACAACTCAACCCAACTCATTGTGTTATACTGAAGATACTGAAGAGCCGCAGGTTTTAAAGTAGCTGTAAATGAATTCAGCATGCTGGTGGTCCGGCATGTTTTCAAAAAGCTATTGGACGGACGTCACATTCGGTGTCCCTGCAGAGGACGCAATGGAGCGAATGTGGTTAAACTGGAGATTTGAATGAGAGCGCAGAACTCGAGACTCCCTACAGTGCTGTTATTTTACTTTGAAAATAGTTTGATTTACTTTTACTTCCTATTTTCGTATACTGATAGTGGAATACAAATATTTCCCTATGGGCAGGTTAGAAGTTCATTATTGTAGGCAGAAGCCCTGCTGAGAGGAGTACAAACAGTACATAATAAATGCCCCAAGTGTTCGATCCGAATCAGCCACGTTGTCCCACTTTTATTATTCCTCCTGATGAATATGGATCTTACTTATCATAATTTAGCCAAATGTGAATCAGGAGCAGCACATGAAATAGCTCAGTTAGTCATATGTAGTTCTGCCAGTGTTTTAACACTGAGCTCAAAGCAAAAAGAGGTTGAGGATTTAAATGCAGCATTAATATTAATCAAAACAATCAACATGCGTACTTCCCTGCCACACAGTATGCAGAAAGCAGCATGTCAGATGAGTAGGATGAACAAATACTAAACATTCATGAATAAAAATAGTTAAGTACCTGGATGACCAACTGCATCCGCTGGGATTTTGAAACATTGACACGTTGTTGCTATCCCAGAATGCCATAGCTGAGGACACAAAAAGACTTTAAAATGTCATATTCAATTTTACATTTCAGATTAAATTTCTGTCATCATTTACTCACGGTCACATTGCTCTAAATCTATATAACTTTCCTTTTTTTGAGAAACACAAAGGGAGACATTTTGAAGAATGTTCACGCTGCTCTTGTCCATATCTAAGCATAAAGTGACCCATTTTTTTCCCAACAAAGACAAAAATCCATAAAACCCTCATAAACGTAGTTCATATCAGGGTTATTATAGTTAGCTAAAACAAATTAAAATGAATACCATAAAAAACATTTTTGTTACTTGAAATAAAATAAATGTTAACTGAAATAAGACTTTTTAAAAACTTATTTCATCTAGCTGTCAATGCAACATTTTCTTTTTTAAATTTAGTTACCTTGATGTACAAAAATACATTAAAACTGAAATAAAATATATAAAACTGAAAATATTTATAAAACTATATAGAATAAATGACTATATGTAAGTAAAAATGACAAAACACCCAACAAAATTTCTAAAACTTTTAAAATTAGAATAAAAACAGAAAATTCATAAAAATAAAAACTGATTTAAAATATTAATAAAGTCTATAATTTACACTGGTCCATATGATTGTGCAGTGCTTCTGAATCCATACAATAACTTGGTGCAAAAAAACTGACTGAAATTTAAGCTGAAATTAAGTGAAAAACTCCACATGACGCATCATAATTCCTCACACAAATTTGTACACATTTAGCTGATTTGATCATTATTGCAATTCATTTCCCATCCAATATGAGATTTTAATCTGTATAAAGTGTGTGAAACAATGCACAGATTTCACACAGGCCTAGGTTTGTGGTAAGAATAGCGCAAAACACACAAAACACAGAATTACCGTGAGCTGACATCATTTTCCAGCTGATGTGCGGCATTCACTGAGAATTTAATTAATTGCAATTAAATCCAAATGCTTGGAGTATTGGGCGCTTTTATTTAAAAGGAACAGAAAATTGCAGCATAATGAACGCTATTCGCTAACTGTCCTCCATCAGATTTGTTCATTACTGTACGCTCTATCCTGCTTCCATCTGCTTGAGTGTGTGTTAAGAAAGTTGCTTTGTTCTTGTCCAAATGCAATTAGACCGTGGCTCCACACACAAGAGCTGTATAGCGCGAGTATCCCCCTAGTCCATCACAGGGCACAAGAGTACCAACGACAATTAACTCAAATTGTGTAAGCGTCAAACATGGGGAAACTGCTTAAAATCCTGGACTGCTGGAGGAATTTGTTTAGCAATGATTGATGCACATTCTGAATTCTTGATATTACTTGTGTATTCAAGATTTAGTCAGCAAAAAGACCTCAAAAGTTTCTCATAACTGTTGCTTTTTGAAAACAGGTGATCTATTACTATTACACTAGTCAACATTTGAAGTGGATCAAAAAAGTTCATCAAAGTTGTCCTAAAACAAGAACGCATTTTGGTTTTAGGACAACTTTGATGAAAGGTTTTGATCCACTTCAAATGTTGACTAGTGTATTTTAGTAGATCACCTGGTAGATGTTAAACTAGCAAAAACAGACTTACATTGAAGGAGAGATCCAATTCATACTTAGACATCAGATTATCATAGAGACTTGGGGGTGGGCTGTTTGAATTTGCATTACTTCACAAAATCCTAGCATGATGGCAAGAAGGTTTGCATGGACAAAAACCTCACATTTTCTTCAGGAAAAAAAATCATACTGCTCTGAAAAAAAATTAACTTTCACAAAAAGTTTTTTAAAAATCCACATTTTTTAATGTTAAAAAACTTTGAAAAAATGAAAAAATCACAAACAAATTGTGATTTGTACGGTTACATTCTTCCAATGTTAAAATGCATACATTTTTAAAATATTTTTATATATTATAATACTTTTTTACATGGGCAAAAACCTCACATTTTCTTCAGGAAAAAAAAGTAGCCTACTGCTCTGAAACTAATTCACTTTCACAAAAAGTTTTAAAACAAATATCCGACAGTCTGACTGTGATAAATGGAGTAATTAAGAAATGAGGAATTGTTCTAATAAATTTTAAATAAATTTAAACACGTTTTTAATGGCAATAACTCTGCATTGAGTGGGCTGAATTAAATGAAAGTTTTGATCAGCCTGCAATGGGCTAAGGTTTCAGCGATCATCGCCTCATTCGAGTTCCCTGGTTTGTTGAACTTTACTGTCAGGGTAATGAAACTAAATGAAGCATGAATACATTTAATCTGCCCTGATACCCATCATCTGATGTGCAGTAGCACGCACACACAACATACACACACACCCATTTACACTGATGATTCTTTATGGTGTAATATAAAAACCCTCATTATGGTAAGCAATTAATTTCTGGTAAGTGTTCAAATGCATATTCCATTAGCTGTATGCATGAAATGCTTGGAGTATTGGACGCTTTTATTTAAAAGGAACAGAAAATTGCAGCATAATGAACGCTATTGGCTAACTGTCCTCCATCAGATTTGTTCATTACTGTACGCTCTATCCTGCTTCCATCTGCTTGAGTGTGTGTTAAGAAAGTTGCTTTGTTCTTGTCCAAATGCAATTAGACCGTGGCTCCACACACAAGAGCTGTATAGCGCGAGTATCCCCCTAGTCCATCACAGGGCACAAGAGTACCAACGACAATTAACTCAAATTGTGTAAGCGTCAAACATGGGGAAACTGCTTAAAATCCTGGACTGCTGGAGGAATTTGTTTAGCAATGATTGATGCACATTCTGAATTCTTGATATTACTTGTGTATTCAAGATTTAGTCAGCAAAAAGACCTCAAAAGTTTCTCATAACTGTTGCTTTTTGAAAACAGGTGATCTATTACTATTACACTAGTCAACATTTGAAGTGGATCAAAAAAGTTCATCAAAGTTGTCCTAAAACAAGAACGCATTTTGGTTTTAGGACAACTTTGATGAAAGGTTTTGATCCACTTCAAATGTTGACTAGTGTATTTTAGTAGATCACCTGGTAGATGTTAAACTAGCAAAAACAGACTTACATTGAAGGAGAGATCCAATTCATACTTAGACATCAGATTATCATAGAGACTTGGGGGTGGGCTGTTTGAATTTGCATTACTTCACAAAATCCTAGCATGATGGCAAGAAGGTTTGCATGGACAAAAACCTCACATTTTCTTCAGGAAAAAAAATCATACTGCTCTGAAAAAAAATTAACTTTCACAAAAAGTTTTTTAAAAATCCACATTTTTTAATGTTAAAAAACTTTGAAAAAATGAAAAAATCACAAACAAATTGTGATTTGTACGGTTACATTCTTCCAATGTTAAAATGCATACATTTTTAAAATATTTTTATATATTATAATACTTTTTTACATGGGCAAAAACCTCACATTTTCTTCAGGAAAAAAAAGTAGCCTACTGCTCTGAAACTAATTCACTTTCACAAAAAGTTTTAAAACAAATATCCGACAGTCTGACTGTGATAAATGGAGTAATTAAGAAATGAGGAATTGTTCTAATAAATTTTAAATAAATTTAAACACGTTTTTAATGGCAATAACTCTGCATTGAGTGGGCTGAATTAAATGAAAGTTTTGATCAGCCTGCAATGGGCTAAGGTTTCAGCGATCATCGCCTCATTCGAGTTCCCTGGTTTGTTGAACTTTACTGTCAGGGTAATGAAACTAAATGAAGCATGAATACATTTAATCTGCCCTGATACCCATCATCTGATGTGCAGTAGCACACACACACACACACTGTTGCATTATTGGCCCATTTGCGCTGATGATTCTTTATGGTGTAATATAAAAACCCTCATTATGGTAAGCAATTAATTTCTGGTAAGTGTTCAAATGCATATTCCATTAGCTGTATGCATGTTTATTTTCCTATATTCTTTATTCAAATCACTTACAGTATGCCGGTCGCAAAATAATGCATAGCTATGGTTTAATTTAAAGGGGTCATATGATGCCATTTCAAATTTTCCTTTCTCTTTGGAGTGTTACAAGCTGTTTGTGCATAGATAAGATCCCTAAAGTTGCAAAGACTAAAGTCTCAAATCCAAAGAGATATTCTTTATAAAAGTAAAGACTTGTCCACGCCCTCCTAAAACGGCTCGTTCTAACACGCCCCCACATGTCTACGTCACGATGTGGGAAGATTTGCATAACGCCGCCCAAATGTTCACGCAAAGAAAGGAGGCATAACTTTTATTCTCGCTGTAGTATTGTTGCTGCCGCCACCATGTCGTGAAGGTGCTGTGTGTTTCGTTGTGAAAGTGAAACTAATTTGTTTGGCCTTCCAAAAGAGGACACGAATAGAAATCAGTGGTTAAGTTGTATTTACAACACTGTTCAAGAACAGTTCAACCCAAATATTCAGATGTGTGCAGCGCATTTTATGGAGGACTGTTTCCTGA
>NW_015666183.1:614894-647984 GCF_001515625.1 Sinocyclocheilus rhinocerous
ACTGATGATTCAAACGCAAGTTTTGAGCAGTGTAGAGTAGCGCTTGTTGTTTGTCGTTTTTCCGATCACAACATGGTTTATGTTTACGCGGCGCGATAAGTAACGCCATGCGTAAAAAGACAGTATTAGTCATTATAATCAGTAATTATGTCCCCACTAGATGCAACAAATGCCTCGTTTGTAATGGGTTTTATTGGTGTTGTTGGGACACGGCATCACAGTATGGTAAACATTTCCATCACACGCTTGAGGTATTCAGCCAATCACAATGCACTGGATAGCTGGCCAATCACAGCACACCTCACTTTTATATGACCCCTTTAATATAGCGGCATGCATAATTAGTTGGTTAAATTTCATGTGTATTATTTTGTAATGTTAAAATACTTTTAAAAACATCAAAAGTAAATGTACACAGGTTCTGTGCATTAAAAAAAAGAGGAAAAAATACAACTGCAGAACTCAATGCAAAAATGTTTTAATAGACTGTAAGCTGCGCAATTATATTCTTTCTTTAGTGTTAAATTACATAGGTTTGAATCCTAGTGGTGTCTTCAGTCTCTGTTTTTTTTGTGTGTGTGTCATTGAGATGATTTTAGTTTATTTTTTTATATTTTGAATCGGTCTTTATTTACATTTTTTATTTCATTTTCATATTAATTTTATTTACATTTAATTTTAGTTCAAATGTATATTAACTAGTTAGTTTATGTATATTTTTTGTAATTTTTATTTCAGTTAACGTTTATTTTATTTCAAGTAATATTTTTTTTTAAATAGTTTTTGTTTCATTTTTAGTTTTAGTTAACTATAATAACCCAGTTGGGAGTATCATGAGCAAGATTTTATTTTGATCTTCATACGCAATATCACAGAAATTGTACATAATTTTACATACAGGTGCATCTCAATAAATTAGAAAGTCGTGGAAAAGTTCATTTATTTCAGTAATTCAACTCAAATTGTGAAACTTGTGACAAAGCCTTAGCTTATTTTATCTTATTTAAGACCTTAATACCAGAGTTATTAATTTGTGTATGAAACACTTTAAAGGTGTCATTTTTACAGTTTTGTACAAAGCAATGTTATCATTGAGACAATTGTTATAGTGTTAATTAATATTTTAAATCAGTTTTTATATTTTCTGGTTTCATTTTAATTTTAATAATTTGGTGTTTTTATCATTTTTAGTTTTTTATATCTCTATAGACTTTACACTTCATATAGACTTAGTAGTCACCAAAAATCACCTCCTCCTTTTTAAATTCACAAAGTGAAATGTGTTTTTATTTCCCTTTCTTTGTGCATTTATAAAATGAACTCCACTTTAAGAAATGTGTCCGTCCAAAACTTCCCACATGAGATTTGCACCTCTTATCTTCACTCCAACTCTTCAATAAAATGAGGACCAATTACACCTGAGGCAGAATATTCTCTCCGTGTCATATTTTCCCTGTTCTGCACTCTGAATTAGCCCTGTGAGCTGTTGTATGTCCAGCAGGCTTCATCTCAGCCTTTTTCCTTCATTAAGAGTTTTCCTTTAATCCTTAATTATAGAGAAAGGACGAGAGAGGAGGAGGACGGTGAGGCCAGGTTAGATCCAGACGATCTGTTTTAATTGGATTATAACTGACAGTGAGATGATCAATGCGGGTTTCATCAAACCCTTCATTTCCCCACAAATCTAATTTGAGTCTGATGCCCCACATTTCGGCTACAATAACAAAGATTTATCATGTGTAGCAAAGTCTGAAATGAACTATTTTGCAAGCTGTGCACCAAACGGAGAAAGCATATGGAATGTTTCTCTCAGTGATACATAATGGCACATATTGTGATAAACGGGATCTTGACAAGCGCCGGGCACATATTTGTCTACATTAGCCTAGCGTTCTCCTCATTGAGCCGCATGCATCCGACGTCTTTACACGGTTACTGCTGACCTCCTGTACCAGCACTTATGCTAATACAGTCATTAGTTTCACTGCTATCATGCAGGTATAAGCGTGACAGTTTGAAGGAGAGTCCACATTAGAGTCTGGCAGAGGCTCAACAGGGGAACGAAGGAGCACTCATTGGCCAATACATCTCTATAAGCTGAGGAAATTGAAAACTCTACTTCCACTGGGAGCGACGCTGGGTTATTTCCCGACGGAACGGACACTCTCAGCTGGGCCGACGAGCAGAAAAACGCACATCTCCATTCGGTCTGGGACTTATTATTACCATCTACAAGAGGGGAAAAGGAAATTCACTTGAACAAAGACCTGGCGAGGCGTTATAGGTGACACTCATTTCACCAACTACATATTACCCATGAGCGCTGATGGATTCGGTCCGCCTGAAAATGTCAGGATTTCCAGAATTAGACTCGTGGGTCACTTCAGTCATTTGGAGAAGATCCCAAATTTGATTAGGACTGGGTCTTTGTCATACAGACTGAGGGAGACTGTATATCAAACAAAGAAGGAAGATCTGCACACTAAATGTAACTACAAAATTCACTGAATATACACATTCTACTGAATTATATCTAATTTAAAGGGACAGTTCACCCAGAAAAGGATATTCTCCGATCATTTACTCACCCTCATGTGGGTCCAAAGTAGGGCTGCACGATAAATCGCATGCGATATTTAACGCGCATCTTGTCAGTAAAGCCGTTCTGTAATCAGCGGTAAATCTCCCGGAACGGACACTCTCAGCTGGGCCGACGAGCAGAAAAACGCACATCTCCATTCGGTCTGGGACTTATTATTACCATCTACAAGAGGTGAAATGGAAATTCACTTGAACAAAGACCTGGCGAGGCGTTATAGGTGACACTCATTTCACCAACTACATATTACCCATGAGCGCTGATGGATTCGGTCCGCCTGAAAATGTCAGGATTTCCAGAATTAGACTCGTGGGTCACTTCAGTCATTTGGAGAAGATCCCAAATTTGATTAGGACTGGGTCTTTGTCATACAGACTGAGAAGGCATAATAAAAGTTGTCCATACAACTTATAATTTCAAACGCCAGCACAGCGCAAGCTTACTAGAGCAGATGCATTTACTCGCTGATAAGTCTCGGTCACACGAGCACTAAACAGTGCTGTGAGCTCCAACGTAATGCGCTTAAATTCAGCGAAGAACACAAATGACTCGTTTAAAGCCAAATGAAACACTGTGCACAACGATACAATCAGAAGGCTTTTCACTCTACAAATTGCCATCATTTACCATGGATTTACTGTAGTAACTAGGGATGTAACGATTAACTGCGAGCCGGTTGAAAATCGATTCAAATATGTGACTCCCTAGTAGTAACACTATATTATGGCAGAAATGAGGGACATTCATATTAAGTTTTATTATATTATTAATGTAGGCATGTATTAAAGGAGTAAAGGAATATAATTACAGTATTTTTGTGATTAAGCTATAGCGTTTGTGCATTTATACTACAGTTTTTCATACAAATGCCTAGAAACCATATAGTTTGTATTGAGGTGCTATATGTGTGGTTTTAACTGTGGTTATCATGATCTAAATGTATGCTATTATGAAAGACCAATGGTTAATGATAATAAAACTCAAAGAGTCAGAATAATTAAATTTCACCATATAAAAACGAGGTTGTTACAATTGTTACAGATATCGTTTTTGATAATGAACATACATTTACATCTGCATCCTTATTCAAGCTACTACTGTCGACACAAGCTACTGTCAATTTGCATTTTCTAAGAGACAAAAAAAAAAAAAAGTAATATTATTAATATTGCAGCCTGCACTGCAAACTGTGCTGAAGATATGCATCAAAGTCAGTCAACACAAACCTGTTTCATGATTTGAAACAATATCACTCATTAGAACATGCAGAAACTAAGAAATTCATTTTTATTTTAAGATATTTATTTTGTTGAAAAATGATTGGAAAAGTGTAAAGAATACAAAAATGTGAAGTGTTTGTCATGTTCTGACCATAAAGAGTAGTTTAAAACCACAGTTGGTCTGGTTTCCAAAACTTTCACTTAGTAGCAAAAATCTGTCTTCAAACTTGAAAGAAATAAAGATTTGAAATTTATCGTGATAATTACAGATATCGACTGATGAAAAATTTTAGCGTGAACATTTTTTGGGCCGTATCGCCCAACCCTATATGTACCTACAAACTTATGAAAAATTAATTTGCCAAGTCTATGAAACCTCCTCCTATAAAACTATATAATATTTTAGAAATAAAAATGGTACAAATAAATTAATTAATTGCCTATTATTTGTATTCAGCCTTCATACAAACAAGAAATGTGAAATCACCATCAAATAAACAAGACTCTCAAACTCACCTTATTAATATTAATATCTTTAACTTTAAACTATAACATAGGCTGATTATTCTTACAGAGTGACACAAAAGTGCTTCAGTCAGAATAAAGAATATGAAAAGTGCGAGAAATCCTTCTCATTTTTTAAGGAGAAATCCTAAAATCACTTGAGTTTATACAGAAATCTTAGATTTTTGATTAGCACACTTTGAAAAATCTGAGAAGCATGACATTAATAAATAATACTTTTTCCTTTCTACTTCATCTCATCGATATCTAGGACAAACAACTGAGCATTTCAAAAGATCAAAAGAAATTCAAAAGAAATTTACTTTCTAAATAAAACCCTCTTGGTGGATGACAAGCACATCTTGTACAAATTCATCCTGGATAGCATGTTTGTTTTTTTAAGAGGCTACTATTTTTAGGTGTGGTTATCTGAAGGAGGCAGGCCTCAAAACCACAAGATCAATGTTTTCAGAGGTCCTTGAAGATCTAATTATGTATGATTCTATTTCTGTGAGATCTCAGGCATCATTTGGAGCTGGAACAGACTGTAAGTACAGTGTCAGGCACAGTTCCTCCAGTAATGCAGGATGTTAAACCACCTGTTTGTGTCTTCAGTTGTTCAGCAGTTCAGGACTAAACTGATCACACCACCCACACATCCATCTATCTCCATGGTGATAAGACCCATTGGTCCCAGGTGGGGTTGATGATGAATGTTGTTGTGGCTGATCTGAAGATGTCATTCAGATGTAGCCCTCTGGTACATGCAGGCTCTATTTCAGACACTCATTTTCTCTCTATCATAAGATCAACATTCAACCAAAATTGACCCAGATTACTTTCTAAACATACATTCTTGTTCTTATTGTGAATGATTTGTCAATGTATGTTGCCATAAGGAGAAAAAAATGTTTATAATAAACACTACTATTCAAATTATTAAAGTTAAAGGAAATGAACACTTTTATTCAGCAAGGATGCATTAAATTTATCAAAATTAATTTCAACATTGATAATAATATTTCTTGAGGTACAAATCAGCACATTAGAATTTGTCCTCATTTGTAAGTCGCTTTGGATAAAAGCATCTGCTAAATGACTAAATGTAAATGTAAATGTAGAATGATTTCTGAAGGATCATGTGACACTGAAGACGCGAGTAATAATGCTGAAAATTCAACTTTGCAAAGGAGATCTATCACAAGTTTATACGCCTGGCAATTGTCGCAGTCTATCACTAATATAACGTGCATTCATGCATTTCTAACACATTTTACCACACACACAAAATACGTCAAATCAGATTTGTCACTGCTAAAGTCCACTGTCAAAAAAAATCCAAAACTTACATAATGTGAATTATCATTCACTGCCGATCACGGTTCTGTGCTCACTGACAGCAGACTCCCCCCGCCTTCCTCTGCAGAGCATCCTGGGAACCGAATGTGTGTTTAGCAAGAGCAGAAATGAGCTCATAAAATGTGCAGTCATCGTCTAATAGCTTCACTCCCAGACAAACAACCGGAGACAAACAACAGACATCAAGCAGGCTGATGAACTACCCACACCACTCAGCTTTTCTGCGAGCCATCCGCTGATTATGGACAGAACATCAAAACAGGCTTAGAATAAAGATCACCTGACTTGAGGGGCTTCAGATGATGGCTACGGCAAGACTTGTGATTAACTGGCATTCCATCCGAATAAACTCAAGCCAGCATTTATATTTCAAGTAAAATGATATTTTTTCAGGACGTTCATTACTTTGAAGGCAGTCGGGAAAATGTGATTTTGCCCCCCACACATTTTCTAATAGTTTCTGCACCCCTGCTGACAAAAGCAGATAATTAGAAGATTTCTATGGCAGGAATGCTCTATACTGTCAGTGTGGTGTGACTAAATGACATTTCTGTGAGGGTTTTGAAAGCTGTTTTGCACACCAAAGCCAAACCGTATTTTATAATGAGAACGCACCACAGGTTGAATACAAGAAAAGCTCCTATTCAGTCTATAACATAATATCAAAGCATATGATGAACTCCCGAAGCCTTCATTTAAAACAATAGACTTCGAAAAGCAAAGAATATGACTTCTAGGGGTAATTATGTCAAGACTTTAAGTCATTTGAGTATTTGAATGTCATAAAATGCCCTATCCAGAAATCTTGCCAGTGGCAGAAATCTTTGAATCCTAATACTACTAAAAACTTCCTCCCCACTCCCCAGTCCAAAAGACCATTTCTAATACAAACATTTCTGGTGGCCAACAGAAGCAAGCATTAACACATTACACCCGTGTTTACACATCAATGGCTCCTAATTGGCAGCTTGGCCCACCTAGTCAATAGGAAGTAATTGAGGAAGTAGGATGGATGGTTGAGCTCAGAACTTCTCCCACCTTATACTTGAAAATGACCAAAGAAACGGTGCTTGAGGTCAGACATCCGACCTGTAGAGATCAATCAAGCTCCACTTCAATGAGAAGCCCAATTAGATGTCATTTACAAGGCAGCAGCAATGATAATCAAATTCTGTTGGTTATTTTCAAATGGAGGTGTGAGAAAGTCTGGCAAAAAGTCTGAAAACACTCTGAGGTCGGAAATGGGATGTTTTAACTTTGCATCACTAACCCTAAAAATGAAAATTTACACCATTAGGCCATCCAAGATGCAGATTAGTTTGTTTCTTCATCTGAATAGATTTGTAGAAATTTAGCATTACGTCACTTGCTCACCAATGAATCCTCTGCAGTGAATGGGTGCCGTCAGAATGAGAGTCCCAACAGCTGATAAAAACATCACAATAATCCTCACGACTCCAGTGCATCAATTACCAACAACAAATCCGCCATCAAGACACTTTCAACATCAAACCATTGCTTCTATCTAAAATATGAGTCCTTTCTCCAGAATACTGTTTTCTCCGGTAAAAAGACATCTCATCTGAATCAGGAGAGATATATGCACGGATAAAGTCCAGAAGTCCACAGTCCAAAACAGCTCTAAACAAATATGTGGGTGGAATTTGATGTGAGAGGACAACAGGAGATAGCTTTTTTCACTGGAGGAAGCGTTTATTATGGATTATGGATGGAAGCTAAGGTTTAGCTATACATTATTAAAGTTTATGAATTATAAGTGAACCTCGGGGGGAAAAAATAATAAAATAAAATTGTGCTTTAAGCTATATATGTATACACAACAGAGAGATGAAAATAAAAAGAAAATAAAAAGCATAAGTGTGAAAAGAGGCACATTTTTATCACATATCTCCCTTGTTCCTCAGCACAAACAGAGGAAAAGAGTGTGGCTAACACATTAGTTAATGAATTCATTAGTTAATGATCCCACTTCATTACACAAATATTTAAGACCCCTCTTATAGTTTGTTATGAAGTGAAAACATATATATTTTAATATTTTTTAAAGGCAAACTTTTGCAGCTTTTTTTCCACTGAAAATGGGAATTATTTCACACTTGAGCGCAACCCACTGTGAGTTCCTCATCTTTTTACTTTTCTATTAAAGATGAGAATTCAACTTTAATAGCACTTCCATTTGTACAAAATTGCCTCATTTCAACTGTTTGTGCCTGTTGACTACAAAACAGATGGACAGACTTCCTCACGCCTCTGCACTGAGACTGGAAACATTATCAAAATAATGTTAGAGAATATACTGAATATATAAATATATATATATATATATATATATATGATTGTCTGGAATAGAACATTAAAACTAAAACATC
Source organism: Sinocyclocheilus rhinocerous (assembly GCF_001515625.1). Lineage (NCBI taxonomy): Eukaryota > Metazoa > Chordata > Actinopteri > Cypriniformes > Cyprinidae > Sinocyclocheilus > Sinocyclocheilus rhinocerous. Next base: position 622,967 of record NW_015666183.1, read on the forward strand.
AAATAAACAGAAAATCTCTCAATAACGTTCCAAAATGTTCCAAAAAAATGGAACGGCATGCAAACATTTCATCATCTGTTTAATGCTGTATTTATATGACCAAAGGTTCAGGGTTTTCAGACCATTTTAGACATTTACAACCACAAAAAATTACTATAAACTGTTGCTATGCAACATTTTTTAAGCTCTCTCAACTTTTTGCAATTTTTAGAAATTTTTTGATGTTTTTTTCATACGCTGTAAAATCATTAGCAAATATAAGAAAGTAGTCGTATTTGATGTTTTCTGTTTTTGAAATTTTTTGTCATGCTTTTGTCTTATTGCCCTTATTACTAAATGTAAAACTTTTTCCAGCATATATATTTACGTCAGGGCAACTGAAGATTCTTGCTCCCCAATAATGAAATTGTTTTGAAGTAAAAGGGAACATTAAGATTTTCAGTTTCAGTTGTGATTATGCATTAAAATTCATTTATTCATGCATTAAACATTTAATATGACGTGAGCTCTGCAAGCTTTGTCTCCACAAAAGAAAACATTTTGCAAAGCAAAAATATTACATAATGCAACAATTTATATAGATGCACATGGACCTCAACACTCAAACCTCAAACCAACAAACATCAAGTTAAAATTTCACCACACAACAAATAGCATCAGCAAAAACAACAACAGCATCATAAATAAGTCTGCGAACTGCAAAAAGAATAATTCTATTACAGAAACCACAGCATTTATTCATGCTGCGATGCATGCTGGGGAGCTCAAAACAGATCAGCAACATTGCCTGATATGAAACTCATTGTTTAGACAACTCTGTTAGGTGACTTGGGTCAATTTTTGAGGAATATTTTCGATCTAGCATACTTATTCACATCTTTTAGCATCTGTGATTCCAAATGCAGTGTAAACAAACAGCAACAGGTATTGATTTCATAACTCCGATTAGGGCTGTGCAATTAATCGCATGCGATTGTCATGCGCATCTCATCAGTAAAGCCGGTTCCGTGATTGGTAGTAAATCGCCATCACCTGCTTTCAGATGGAGCGGCATTTACTACACAGAGCCGTAGTTCACTGACAATTAGGCAATATCGCGTTCATAATCGTAGATGAATCGCATTCGATTATGAACGCGATATTGCTTAGCTTGTTCGTAGTTCACTGACAATTAGGCAATATCGCGTTCATAATCGTAGATGAATCGCATTCGATTATGAACGCGATATTGCCTAGCTTGTCAGTGAACTACGGCTCGGTGTAGTAAATGCCGCTCCATCTGAAAGTAGGTGATGGCGATTTACTACCAATCACGGAACCGGCTTTACTGACGAGATGCGCTTGACAATTGCATGTGATTAATTGCACAGCCCTAACTCAGATCATCTCAAAATTATCTATATATTTACATCAGAAAAGAAATGTAAAGTCAATCTGCCTTCTGCTTGTGTCTCAAAATCATATTTCTTGATCTTTCACTCCAGCTGTTCTGCTGATGACACTAGATATAAGCCACTTTTTTCTTATATTCGCTATGTAGGTAATGCACTTATAGCAGGCGAATTCAAGAAACCGTCAAATATCGGCCTGTCCCTCTTTTGGTCCCCAATCTCTGTGTTTTTGCGGCTCTGATATGGCGCTGGCTTCACCCTGCTGCCACTGACTTTAAGACCCATCCTCCACCCCTAAATTCATCCTTCGGTGAGCAATGAGCTTGATTTATTTCTCGCCGGCGCCCTCATCACGCCACGAGACGCGTGCCTTATCTCTCCCACACCTGTCCAGCACACATCAGTAGCCAAAGCTCCGCACCTTGAACAATTACACCCTGTTGTCAAAAGCCAAATCCCAAAGCCAACAAGATCAGCTTATTTCCCTCCACTCCCTAATTAATTTCATCCTACCAGTCAGAAATCCCTCCATCTGGAAAGATTTGGGCGCAGGTGTGTGTGTCTGTGTGTGCGAGGATGAAGACCACCGTCCAGTGTCTTTAGTTCAACCCAAAGCTGATTCAAAGAGCGGCATTCTTCCCTGCAGGGAAATGTGTGAGTGTTAAAATGTGATAAACAACCAGATATACTGGGGTTCAAAATTGAGACTCAAAACTTGATTTTAGAAGAATTTGAAGTTTGATTTGGAAGAATTAAAAAAATCTATCTATATCTATCTATCTATCTATCTATCTATCTATCACATTATCAATAGTTCTAAGTCACTAATCAAATAAGCATATTTCTGATGTCCTTTGTAAAAAATGTCAGGTTTTGCGCAAAAAGACAACAACAAAACCACATACGCCATAAAAAATGACTTAAAAATTGTCAAATATAACATTATAGATGTACATTTTACATGCAAGAAAATACTATTTCAGTCTTTCTTTTTAAAAATGTCATGTTTAATTCAGTGTGTTGCGAAATTTACTAGCAATATCCGAGAGAACATTTTTACTACACCTATTTTTAAGTGTACAAATCAGATTTTAGCATTTTGAAGAATTTAAAACAAATGTTCTGACATGCTATTTATGTTTAATAATAATAATAAACACCATCTGCACTATTTCTAGGTCACTAATCAAATATTTCTAAAGTCCTTTGTACAACTAACAACAACATAACCATATTTATATCATGACAACTCTGAAGATTTTAGCATGGTAATGGATATGACAATGTTAATGTATTTTGTCTTGGTAGGATTTGATCTGCTATGCTGCTGCTGCTGTTGGTTATTGCTTTTGTTGTAGATTATTGCTGCTGCTACAAAGCAAGTACAGGAACTTGCTACTGCCAGTAAATATGCCGATACGGTGCTGTGAGTATTAAAGGGGTGGTTCACTGGGTTTTTTCTAGGCTTGATTGTGTTTATGGGGTGCAGTCTAACATGTGTTAATGCTTCGTTTTAAAAAAAAAAACGCATTATTTTTCACATAATTTACCTTTATTCCACACAGTTTTGTCCCTTCTCTAAGAAACGGGCTGATCTTTTCCTGTTTTTATGAAGCCCCGCCCTCAGAAATAGGCGATGGGCTCTGATTGGTTAGCTAGCCCAGTGTGTTGTGATTGGCTAAACCGCCTCTAGTGCAACCTAAACGTCCCGCCCCTCACCTCAGCGGCACGTGCTCCGGTTGTATTGTAAACAACGGCGTCATTAATATTGCTTATCAGTTTGAGCCCGATTGAGAAGCAGAGGATATTACTGAAGAGGATCATGTGCAGCATGGCCCCCTTTGCTGCCTTTTTCCGGGGGCGGGGTTTATCTGGGTTTGTTACGTCACGAACCCAGGAAGTAACTTGTAGTCCCTACCAGCCGTTTTTATAGGCATTAAACTGCCAGAATTTTAAAAGACGATATCTCCGTTTGCATTGAACTTTCAGCTTCGTAACTTTGCAGATATTGTTTATGCTCAAACAGCAACATTACACACTAACTAAAGTTAAAAAAGTGAAATCGCAATCAACCACCCCTTTAAGACATACTGCTCCTGCACAAATAGCATATAAAATAACCTGTAGCAGATCTATACAGGTGGAGCTGGGGAAGGTGGAGGGTTTCAAAGAAAATCTGAAAGCGCACTGCGAAATGCTCTAGTGAATGCTAACCAGCCATTTAAATGTTAATGCACAAGCTCATTGGCGGTAGGGATGTAACGATTACCGGTTTGATGATAAATCGTGATAAAATACCCCACGGTTAGTATTACCGTTTCATATTTTAATTATCACTATAACCGCATTCGATTACCGCGATTTGAACAACTGAGGATAAATAAAATACTGTCCAGCACAGGGCTCTAGAGTGCGACCAAATGGGCGCATTTTGCGATAAATTTTTTCTGACCGTGCGACTAAATTTTGTGTGCGGTTGCACTGGCGCGACCACCGCATTGTTTAACTCATAAGCACTGCCATTTCTGTTGCATATGTGAAACATCAAACGGCAAACGAAACTGAAAGCATAATGAAACCGCGCTACTCGTTTGAACTGCGCAGCGCTTGTATAGAGTGTAGAGCCTGGTTTATACTCGCGGCGTCAGCACGAACGCGAAGGTGCGTGCAGCAAAAATTACGCGAATATTGAGGAAAAGATGGATGGTTTTCATGCTAAAGTAAAGTAAAAGACCGCTTCTTAAACCAAAGGTGAAAATGTTGGTATTCTTGTGAGGAAAAAAACATGCAAGCACTGTCACCGACAGCAAGTTTAGTTTTACTTTTAGGTACACGCAGGACAGAATAAAAAAGTAATGAATTCTCAATGTTCTCTTGAAAATTTAATCCCTTGCTTTCAGAGTTCTATGATGAGAAAATTATATAAATAAATATCCATAATCATCTCTTGTTTTTCACCTGCTCCACACTTCACACTCACAATCTAATAGTGCAGAACCTTATTGCGTCTCATCTAGGGATGAAACGATTACCGGTTTGGCGATAAATCGTGATAAAATACCCCACGGTTAGTATTACCGTTTCATATTTTAATTATCACTATAACCGCATTCGATTACCGCGATTTGAACAACTGAGGATAAATAAAATACTGTCCAGCACAGGGCTCTAGAGTGCGACCAAATGGGCGCATTTTGCGATAAATTTTTTCTGACCGTGCGACTAAATTTTGTGTGCGGTTGCACTGGCGCGACCACCGCATTGTTTAACTCATAAGCACTGCCATTTCTGTTGCATATGTGAAACATCAAACGGCAAACGAAACTGAAAGCATAATGAAACCGCGCTACTCGTTTGAACTGCGCAGCGCTTGTATAGAGTGTAGAGCCTGGTTTATACTCGCGGCGTCAGCACGAACGCGAAGGTGCGTGCAGCAAAAATGATGTGAATATTGAGGAAAGGATGGATGGTTTTCATGCTAAAGTAAAGTAAAAGACCGCTTCTTAAACCAAAGGTGAAAATGTTGGTATTCTTGTGAGGAAAAAAACATGCTAATCCCTAAAAATAAAAATATTGCAACCAAATCATGTGCTGGTGTGACCAACTGAGAAAGTTAGTCGCAAAAGAGCGACCATTTAGTTATGCAAACAAAAACTCATTTTATTTGTTGTTTGTTGATTTTAAATGTAAAACTTGGTGAAATTATTTGTGTGTCAGTACTTTTTGAACATTTCCAGCACATTTTAACAATACCGTGATAATACTGATAACCGTGATCATTTTGGTCACTATAATCGTGATAAGAAATTTTCATACCGTTACATCCCTAATTGGCTGCTAATGCAACATGAACCAATCAGCTTGTGCCAAGTAGTTTAAGGCTTTGAATATCATCAGTTTGCGTTAACGACCCATCAGCCTGCACCCTCTAGAGCAGTGGTCACCAACCTTTTTAGGCCCAAGATCCCTGACCTCGGCCTTTATGAAAGACAAGATCTACCTATTGAAGAATTGATAGAAAAAGATATCCCAGATTGTGCTTCAAATTTGAGGCCTTTTACTTAGTATTTTAATTAGTGATGCACCGGTCATAGCTGATTCAGAATTCAGATTTTCTTTTCTTTTTTAACTAGCAAATTGGATTCTGATACCGATTTTTAAGCAAATTTATTTATTGGCTATTTGCTTTATATATAACCCCAGAAATGTAATGCATTTTTGTACTTATTTTACTGTTATTTTCGGGATCTACTGGGACAGTGATAAAGATCGCGATCGACAGGTTGGCGACCACTGCTCTAGAGTTTCATGAAAGAACTTGGCATATACAAATACATAGGCTACATAATGTTTACTGTCATGTCACATATTCATTATAAAGATTGACAAATCTTTTGTTCAACTTTGAAATATCAATTGATTGAGAATACTGCATCTTTATAAACTGTTTGTCAGCTCCATCTGAGGAGCTAACAGATAATCAAAATTTGCACTGTACATATATTAAATTAAATGTTTTCCCTGGTACTACTTACAAAACATACTTGAATTATTTGGGATTTTTAGATGCTTTTATTTACTGTTTGTGTGGTGGAGTTAATACACATCATGTCTGTAACACAGACAAGATAAGTACCACTTTAAAAGAAGTTTAAAAGAATTGAATGTCCTCAAGCATACTGTACATATGTTATATGACCATATGTCATCTATCTAGTGAATAGGCTATATATTTCTGGCTTGTGTTATGTCAACTTTAAAATAAAGAGAAAAATGAAATGGTACATTTGTGTTAGGAACATAATGATCACTGAATCATTTCAAAGTAGAAATTTGTGCTATTTTTTGGCAGGTAAAACAGTGACAGTGCTTCGACCCTTATCTGAAGAATCAGTGAGATATGTCTAATTGGCTAGACAATCGTCTGTTTTGTCAGACCTGCCGGTTTCAAAAAATAAAAAGTGACATCTTTAAGTGGCCACCAATAAAGTGAACGTAAAACTTCAAAGGTTGCCATTACATTTTATGGATGAATTACTGAAATGAAAAGAGACAAAAGCTTAAATCAGACATTTTATTTTAAGGCCTCATAAAGTTCCTGCATTAAACTGCTTCTTATTCAGAAGTCTTTTCTCAGCAGAATTAATTCTACTCTCATGTTCACAATGACTGACATGTTATCAGCTTAACAAAGACCATTCACTTTACTTGTTGAAACTACTCTTTTCCCCATTTCACTCTATATTCATAACCATTGCATTTTCATCAAGTATAACTTTTTAATTTGGCTTGTGAGCATTTCTTTAATAACAAACGGCACATGGGTGACAGTAATTGCCATTCATGGAGTAATAATAAACTGCTCAGGAACGCATGAATGCAGCGCCTCTAACAACACAACACAAACAATCTCCAAAATTCAGTAAAGTTGGAATTCTTATATAATTAAAGTTTTAATACAGGCAGTGAGCAGAGATACCAATAACCAGAATCCAAAACTCCACTATAATATTTGGCAAACATATTCTTACGAGGCATAAGAGAATATTTGGGTGACACTTTTGAGTCATTAAATTGGCTTTTCAAATGACTGATTTTAACAAAGCTTCCTGTATTCTTCTTTCAAAATGATGGTTGTATTTGACATATCTAAAGGCTATTATTGGGTTTCATCAAGTGCACTGACACATAAGATTAACACGAAGCCCACTATTATAACTTTACCAGCCTTTTAGCCAAACAATAGCGAAGCAGTGTTTTAAACCTGGTTCTTTTGAATGATTCAGATTGCAAAACATGTTAAAATCACTTTGTTTGGGAGTAAAACTGTGACATTAGGAAACAAACAGTTAACAATAGCAGCTTCTATCTACTGATAATCAAAAAAGGGTGTTAAAAATGCAAGCAGGGTCTTCTGGGACACTTTTGAGCAATGACTCAAACGAATCAGTTGTTTGCAGCCCTATCTAAAAAGACTTGCAACCCACCAGAACCATCGCTTTACATCTTCACATCAATCTGGGCACCAGGACCGATAAACCGGCTTGTGTGGAACTTCCTTTGCTGTCTTTAAATCAAGCTACGAGTAAAAGTTTCCTCCAAGAACAAGGGGAAAGATCTATCACGGCCTAATAAACGCGAAGGAATGGCACTGCCTGGTTTTTCCTGCCCAGTACAAACACAACCCTCTTTAAAATAATAAAAAACTGAGGTGTTGAATGATAACAGAGATGGTCCTGATAGCGGCTGGCTTATGGGGCGTGTATTCCAGCCTCACGCTCTGATTTCCTGAAGCATCCGTTCATTCTTGCAGGAACTGCTTTTAACAAATCACTATGACAGGGAGCCTCCTGACTACCAATTGAAAGATGATGAATTCAGTACGCTGGGCCTTGATATTGCTCAACGCCTGTGACTGAGCGACTGGATGAACAATCTCAACAGTTACACTTGCGAGTCAATGTTTTTTGTCCTTTTAAATGAATAATTCCAGGCCCATATCAATATCAAAAACCAGTGATGCACAGATAGAGTAATGCCAGAGCCCAGGCTGGTATGGCGAGGAGTGAATACAAGCAGAATGTTGCAGGGAATAATTGAAATTCTGCAGTTACACAATTATTAATTTCTAATTTTGATTCATTAGTGCAAAACGTTTTTCTTTGTAATCTTTCATTAGAATTTAATAGCTTGCTCTTTCTCTGAAATTGTCACTAAGGCTGCATAGACCATTAAGGAATGTTAAAGGTGTAGCGTCTGGACCAATCAGACACACCATTTTTCATTTGATTTAACAAATCAATTATTCATTAGATTAACAAACATTCACAGACCCCTCACCTAATAAACATACTGGGTGCCAAGTTGTCTGTGAATGAGGCCCAGGACCCTGGTCCCCATGGCAACCACGGCCGATCTGGTTTCGTGGTTAAAGTTAACCTTTTCGACATGTTTCCGTGTTGCTGTTGCTCAGCAATGGCATGGACATGATGTTGTCTGGGGGTTTGGCAAAAGGAGAGTGGGACTGTGGGCAGTGCTCGGGGTGGTGACTGAAGGTGGTGACTGTGTAGTTCTGACGTCAACTTTTTACGGAAGTCACAACGGTTCGTGAATACTTTATGCACATACTTTATGCAGACAGTGTGCATTTTACTGTGGACTGACTATTTTGAAACTTATATGGTTGTTACATAGCACCTAGACCTCAGTTATCATGAAAAATAGACAGTTTTGACAATATGGGACCTTTAAAGGGGTCATATGATGCTTTTTTAAAGATCAACTCGTTAAAATGCCCCGATACCAAACGCCGATACCACACTGCATGTGATAAGCGCCACATTCAAACAAAGAAACACCAACAACAGAACAACAGACAGCACAAAGGAGTTAAGGGTGTCTACTACGAAGTATATGTATGCATGCAATTTATCAAGATGATTTGAATCTGAGTTCTTGTCATATTGTATTACCATTTTCTAAACCACAGCGAATAAACTGTGATAATGTGAGAAATGTTGAAGGTGTCTGAATACATTTTGGTTTGACTGTATCTATTTGATAAATTAAGTTAACCAACTAACATTATACATACCCTTTTAGTTTCTATACCCAATATTTAAAAAATGTACAAATGCAATAAAAATATCGGTATCGGTACTCGGTATCGGCAAGTACCAAAAATAAAAGTATCGTATCGGGCAAGTACTGGAAAAAGTGGTATCGGTGCATCCCTAGTTACAATCCAAACAACTCCTAATAGATAAAAATCACATTCTTTCCTCACTCAATATTGTTATACCTGCAAATAAGTCAAATTTCAAAAGTAAAATGGCTTGAAAACAGCAATTCACCTTCATTTTAATAACTTTTTTTTAGTTGGGTGACAATAGCTCAATAACAATAATATTTTAGCTCAATTAATAATATTGTATTTTTAGTAACACTGTACTGTACATGCAGATTTACAGGTAATAATTAAATATGTTCAAACACTCTCTCTTTCCCATAAAGCATTTACTTCTGACTCATGTTGGTGAGTCGTTTCATTTGGACGGCTCATGTAATAGAATCAGTTCAAAATTCTAATTCTATTATTGGTGTGTAAATTGGAAAGCAAACTGATTGTTCATGTTGTAATATAAATACACTCAATCCCTATCCAGTAACACACCACCATGCAGCTTATCAAAACTTCATTCACTGATTTAAGTCAGTGAATTTATGGATTTTGACGGGTCATGTACTGCAAAAGAATTGGTTCAAAAAGTAAGCTTGTAACTCTATTACTGGCACATAAATTAGAGTGTAAATCAATTCTTCACATGTTGAAATGTAAATATGCTCAATAACTATCCAGTAACAAGTATAGCAGCTTGTCAAATTTTGACATTAACTTTTTAATTCTGGTTACTAAATTGTAAATGAATTGTTAATTTGTTGGTGTACATAAAAAAAAAATGTAATGATTATTTTTTTAAATCAGACCAATATTTACAGTATTTATGGTTCAAAATATAAATACTATAAATATTGGTCTGATTGCAAAAAATATTTGATTGTTGTATACAAATACAAAAAATGACAAGTACCACATTGAATTAAACATTACATTTTTAAGTAGAAAGACTAAAATAGCATTTTCTTGTAAAACAAATAATCAACATGAACAATTTTTTACAGTATATTTAAAAGATATTGTAAACTTAAACAGCTTTAAATGTAGTTGGCTCTTTTTATTAGCAGCTTGTAATATTGTAGTTATCATTTGTGTAGCTTGGCTGTGGTTTTTAAGTTACGAGTAGCTTGTAGCTTAACAAAATACTATTTCGAAGCTTCCCCAACACTGCAAATAAGCAAAAAAACTAACCGGATGTGGTTGAGAGTCCTGAAATTGTACCCTTGTGTAATGAAAAAATAAATCTGGTCCGGTCCGCTTGGTAATTTCAGAGCACCAGAGAAACAACGCGCCTCTCTTACTATAATCAATACTGCTATAAGGAAAAAATAACAGCAATGAAAGCAATCCCAAAATGCCATTATGCCCTGTAATGTGGTTAAATTCTCATAAGGCTGAAGCAGTGTTATAAGTATTAACACAGGTTTTATGAGGCTGGTCCACTGTGATATAAAAATCTAAAAGATTTTCCTCTACAGAGATGTCTGAGTGGAGTCCGTGCCCAGATCGGGATCTTTCATGAAACATTAAAAAGTAACACCGAAAACTCCAACCTGCCCGAAAAATGGGATTTCACACTTTAAATAGAATTTGACACGTCGAGATATAAATGTTATTTGAGTCACCTGAGAAACACTACAGGGCATCGGCCAGTAAATTCAGACATGAATCAAAGACTCAAATGTCCTTTCATCATCCTGCTGAGATTCATGTGGATTTCCTCCCTTCAGCTGCCAGTAACATGTGAAGAACCAGCATGGCGCCTATGTTCGCTAGAGAGATGACGACATGCGCGGTAGGTTTGCCGCACGACTACGGGCGTCAGTCGGGGTAATAAACAGCGAAAAACACCCAGCGGTGCTGTGAGTTAATTAATAAGGTGGTCTGTCTGTTCTGGTTTGAAATGAACTGTGTTGCCTCACAGGCCCGGGATTAGCTGTGGATAAGGTTTCTTTTGATCAGGTTCTTCTGTGTTTAATAATGCATGTCTTAGCCTTATGCCCTAACCGCTGCATTAGACTCTGACGCTCAAGGTAAGATCACCCTCATCTGAAACTCTCACTGGCTTCACGCTTCATTAGATCAGAAGTTTTTAATGTAAGGTAGATCTAGAATTTTAAATCTACCAGGTTCATCTACTATGCATGTCATTCACTTTCAACACATCTGTAGCCACAGAAAGCGTCTTTGCATGTAAAAATGCGAGATACAGCACTCAGAAATGGTTTTTAAAAAAGCGCAGCACAGAATGCCTTCTCCACCATGTTGCAGTCAAATAACAAAGTTGCCATGCCAACTTGCTACTGTAAACAAAAGCTTGCAATGATTGCTCCACGTCCAGGGTCTTCTGATTGGTCAACTGTTTTGGAAAATGACATTGATGAGCAACGCTGCGTGTAAAAGTTGAAATTCTTTGACACGTCATCTAAAAAACACGGTGCTCATGTGCTGCAAAGACGCAAGACTCGAGCACAACGGTCATACACATCCATCTAGCGGGTATTTACAAAACAATGGAAAAGTAGTGCATTGGAATGGAAAAACGCATTATGTGGGAACGCCCCCTTAGATGGCTGTTTAAAAAAAAGTCAAACACAACAAAAAGCAGACCAAAGGTCATAGTAAACAGTACATAATGTTACAAATAATTTATGTTTTTCTATTTACTTTCTATTCATTAAAGACTCGTGAAAAAATGGTTCACGGTTTCCACAAAAATATTAAGCAACGCAACTGTTTTTAATATTGATAATAATAAGAACTGTTTCTTGAGCATGAAATTATATTAGAATGACTTCTGAAGGATTATGTGATCTTAAAGACTAGACTTTTTAAAAAATATATATTATTTACTATATTTATTTATTATTATTACTAATAATAAAACATTTAACACTGAAAAATTTAATGCATTATGAAACTGGGAACTACACTGGAAATTCAGCTTGGCCCTCGCAGGAATAAATTCATTTCAGAATATATTAAAACAGAAAACAGTTATTTAAAATTTGATAATATTATTTCACAATATTACTGTTTTTACTGTATTTTTGATCAAATAAATGCAGTCTTTGTGAGAATAAAAGACTTCTTTCAAAAACAAATGTTGTATCCATGTTTTTGGATAAATCACAATTCAACCAAGCTGTTGAAGTAAAAAACATCCAATTAATTACAAAAAAAAGAAAAAAGAAAAGCGGTTTAAATAGCTAAAGAATAATTTGTTATCAAGATAATATAGAATAAACCAATGAGCTGAATTAAAAAATAAATAAATAATTAAAAATACTGTATGCCTAGGTGACATGACAAGACAAATTTTAAAAAAGACCAAATTCTCCCAAACTAGCAAGATTACACCTCAATTACATATTTGAAATAAGCAATGAAATCAGAAATCTTGTTTAATTAGTTCAAAACAAACTAAAAAAAAATATACACATTTACAAAACTTTACTCATTGCTTGGTGTTTATTCTTTTGGCCCACTCTTCACCATCTCAAGGTCCCAAAATCCCACTGCACACAGCTGTATATTAAACATCAATGATTGGCTGTGTTTGTATATCATCACGCAGCATTTCTGCGTCCAGTAAGGACAGACAATTCACTTGCTGCTTTAATCCTAGCGCATCATGTCTGGTTAAGACAGAGTGTAATGCCAATCGCAACTCTAGCACCAAGTTTGTCCACAGGGAATTCCCAGCAATTCGTGTATCGCAAATTGCTTCGGATAAAAAGTGTCCGCTAAATGACAAATCGTGAATTGCCCTGTACTGTGGAGGACACTTGTACCCGTCTGCATCGCTCTGATTATAGGTGTTATACTGCAAGCCAGACACTATTATCCTCAAGTGTACTATGAACATAAACAATCCATATTCAACACCACACCCAACACAAAGCATCAAAGGCTTCAGTCTCACTGAAGACGAGAGTGTTCTTCCTTGAGTGCGAATATCCACATAGGATGAGAGAATCCGTGAGGATCAATAGATCTGAAAAGAGTCATGCATTTTAAGATGATGAATTTAGAGTCATATGGCTTCTCATCATGGTGAAGATGCCTATATGAATCCATTATTAACATATGTATCTGCAAGCTGCAACAAATCAACCAAACTAAACCCTATGTGGAAGTAAATGCAAATCATCAACATAATTGCCACCTCAAAAGATGCAAAAGTCAGTTTTTTATGCAAAAACATACGAGATAACATATAGTAACAGTGTTCCTCGACTAAGTCCTAAAGATACTCCAAAGCTGTCAAGTCAGCAGAAGTCCTGCTGACTTACTGGAACAGTTACCTCAGCCGATGTCAGTTTCCAAGAAGGATGTGACTTTTAATGAGCTGCCAACCAATGAGTTGTCAATTTGGCAGTTAAGCTTTGCTCTGCAACTGTTATTTTAGGGTTACTGCACATTCACTGTCCTCTAGAGTCACTGGACTCGTTTTGCAACGTCAACTGTCTAACCTTACCGTGGGTATGTCAGTGTTGAGCAAAATTCAGCATTTAACAATTGGCCCCCGTTCAGTTCATGAGTTGGAAGGATTCGGAGATGGAGTGACGGGAAGCGGATCTGCAATTCAGAGAAAATCAATAGTCACTCAACAGAGGAACTGCATTAGTTTAACTCACATTTTGCAACATTAAACTATTCATTAATATATATATCATTTTCTAATCTTGTTCTTTTGAACTTTCTCTTCATCAAAGAATCATGAGAAAAATATATCATGGTTTCCACAAAAGTATTAAGCTCCTCAAATGTTTTCAATTTTGATAATAAAAATGTTTCTTGAGCATCAAATCAGCATATTAGAATGATTTCTGAAGGATCGTGTGACACTGAAGTCTGGAGAAATTATGCTTAAAATTCAGCTTTGCATCACCGGAATAAATTACATTTTAAAATAGGTACATGAACATATAAGCACTGCAGTTATTACTGCAATAATATTTCCCAATTTACTATTTAGACTGTCATTTTGATTTTGTGGTGAGTACAAAATCCTTACCGACCCAAAACTTGGCTGTGCAACTACTCTAAGGGCAGTTTAATAAAAGATTTCACACTGAAAAATATAATGCATTATGGACAACCTACACTTACAGCAGTTCAATGAATTTCATTCCATTTTAATTATATTTTCTTCTTTTTTCAATGGTGCACAACCCCAGTATACAGTACATAAAGTGTTTTTATGCCCAATATGATGTTGACGTTTTGTCAATTTCTCTGATAAACTAATCACAGCTTGCATCACTTTATGATGACACATCGTCTCTGAAAGTGTCCAAGCGCAACTATTGACCCTTGCTATTATTCCACAATCAAACGCGAGGGAAAACCTAATAAGAGAAACCGGCAGGGAACCAAACCTCAGAGAGTGCTTCAATAAAGATACAGCTAAGCGCAGCTTTGGGCATCGGTTTACCTGAATAGAGTGGCTAACTGTAGATTACATCTTTTTGAAGTTCATTTGGAGCTTTTTCCACCCCGTTGTTCCACTTTTTGCACAGAACTAGAGAACTAATGGCCGAGAGACATCATTTTCTGAGAGATATTACCGAAGCTGTGAAAGAGTTGTGGCCAGAGCGGTTTTTCCCTGCAGGACGAGGTTTAAATAATCACATTGGTGTAATGGGATGTGTGGTGTTGATTAATGGCCTTTCTCGGCATGTCAGGGTTTGTACCTCTATCTGTGCCCTTTGAGTGCATTTGTCTCAAGCCGCTGTTTACTGTTTCATGGCTCGACTCGCTACGGCGGCGTCCCAGTTGGCTGTTAACGTCCTCTAAATAAAGAATTTATAATGGGAGGCACTTCCACTAATCGAATACATCTCTGCATGCGCCGTGAGGGAATTAAAGTCTGTAAGCATATAAAGCACATACAAGTTTAAATAACCAGCTTTCTACTTCAGTTTACATTCTTTCAAAAAGACTCAGGAAAGTAAGTATAATAATGGTCAAACCAATAAAGATCTAAAACATAAAGTGATTAAAATGAAAGAATGCTTTTTCTATGAAGTCCGTGACTTCAAATAATATATCAGACAAATCAATCGCCATTTCTTCTAATAAACTGTCACAGTTTGAATGGTAAACTGCGTGCATTTCAAACAGCCATTAATCTCCTCGATGTCAGATCAGTATGCGATATGGAAAATATTCGGTGAATTGTGAGCTACTCGCTAATGCGTCAGGCGTACGACATACTTTCTTAAAACTACTTTCTTAAAAATCACTGAGTGTTTTCGGGTATCTTTTTTCTTCTGTCTTTTTTGTCATTTCTCCAATCTTCCTAGACTTTGAGATGGAATGGAAAAGTAGTAATTTTCTTTCTTGCCATTCATGGTGGTCTTTAGACATCAAGACATTCAGAAGATTTTATTATTATTTCTTCCAATCATAATCACGGCAAAAGCACTTCACTTCTGTCTTTTAGAGCCGCACACATCGGGGGGTTTTACCCTCCTCCTTTTTTGATGCCTGGACAAGTTCGAACTGATCAAAGGCACAATCTATTTTAAGAAGTTACCAACAAATTCATCTGCGCCGCACACACAGGCACATTTTAATCTGAATGTGGATCAAAGCATCCACAGATGTTTTAGAAGAGACTTCTATAGCGATGGGGGATCATCCTTGCAAGCTTTGAAACCGAACGCAAATTTATCTCAAAGGTCTTTGCTTTGTCAGGGTAACTAT
This sequence comes from Sinocyclocheilus rhinocerous, assembly GCF_001515625.1. Taxonomy (NCBI): domain Eukaryota; kingdom Metazoa; phylum Chordata; class Actinopteri; order Cypriniformes; family Cyprinidae; genus Sinocyclocheilus; species Sinocyclocheilus rhinocerous. Next base: position 638,750 of record NW_015666183.1, read on the forward strand.
TTTTGAGCATATGGCAAATTAGAACATTATTATTAAAATTATTATTATTATTAAAAAATACTAGATTTTTTAGACGAGAAAGTACCTGATTTTCCTTCCTGGCTGTTCTAGTTTTTAAATAAATTAAAAATACAATCAAAGATATCTGAAAAACAAGCTTTTAAAGATGTATTTTTATCTTGTCATTTTACTTTTTCATTTAGCTCCATAATTATATTGCATTTAATATGTTACATCAGATTTCACTCTAAAATCTGCTCCTAATGCTCACTCCTGGTATAAAAAAATTTATTTGGGTGTGTAGACGAATTGAAGACCACATGAAAGTTACGTAACATGTCATTCATTCAACAGCATGAAAACATTCATGACTGAATACATCCACATCCATGAAAATCTACAATACACCACAGACATCCTTCAAAATCCCTAAAGTCGGGCTCTTTGTTCACGCACACATCTGAACTTACATCAGTCAGACCCGTAATGCTGAACATCAAAGAATGTAGTGAATATGAATATGTAATGCACTATCATAGCAAAGATTTATATCCTAAGATGACACATCTCAAAGTATATTGCTACTTTTGGAGCATATTGTACAAAAAAATGGTGTGGACTAGGCTTGCCACGATAGACGGTGCTGACGGTGATACCGGTGTTAAGCCACAACACCGGTTACGTCACTTGCCCACCGCGTCACCGACCCCCACCGTCGTTTTGATTTTTTTATAGTAATAAAAATAATTTAGTTCAGTAAATTATTATTACAATTAAAAACTGAACGCGGCTGCTCAATGCAATTGAACGACAGATGCATCACAGATCAGATTTCATTTCTCCAGTGAGTCAAGCTGACTGACAAGAAGAGTGGGGTGAGACAAACAAGACGCAGATGATTTAGTTTCGAAACTAAATGCAAAAGCGCCTGTTTGGCAAAATTGCTAGTGTAAATCTACATGCTGTCTTGAATGCAAATTTCTGAGAGTCAGAGTGTATAGGGAGCTCAGAAACTATGGGAAGACAAGGTTTTTACAAGTTCTTGGTACAATATGTGCTTTATAAGAAGAACTAATTGCTGGATTTGACAAAGTTTGCAAAATGGCATTACATTTTAAGATAAAGACCTTTGTTTTAGACAACTGAACTGTATATTCCATTTTATATAATGTCCAATTTCTAAATTACACTACCGTTCAGAAGTTTTTAATAACTTAATTATTCTATTGAGCAAGGATACATTTGATCAAAAGTGACATTTTAAGACATTTATAATGTTACAAAAGATTTTTTAAACTTTCTATTTGTCAAAGAATCACAAAAGAGAAAAAGGTATCACAAAACTATTAAGCAGCACAGCTGCTTTCAAGACTGATAATAACGATAAATGTTTCTTTAGCACCAAATCAGCATTTTAGAGTGATTTCTGAAGGATTATGTGACACCGAAGACTGGATTAATGATGCTGAAAATTTAGCTTTGCATCACGGGAATAAATTACATTTTAAAATATATACAAATAGAAACAAATATTTCAAATATCAAATAAAGGCAGCCTTGGTGAGCAAATTAGAAATCTTTCAAAATTAGTAAAAAAAAAAGTTATGAGCAATAAGAAGTTATGATGCTTGTATGATGCAATGTGAAGTAAAATATGTAAACTTCTAAATACTTTCCAAAAACATTTAAAAGTCTTACCAACACTAAACTTTTAATTAAATGATAAACATGCTAATAAACTGTCAAACAACAAGTGAAGCAACTGTGGCTAGTCACTTCACGTCTTCTTTCTGTCTAAATGTGCATTTTTAGGCAGAATAAGTTGCAATGTGGAAAAAACTTTGATGAATAGACTAACTAAAAGTCTGTTTATGTAACACTAATTTAAATGTAAAAGAATGAAGTTATCAGAGACATTAATAAAGACGTTTGATAGGTTTGATAAATTCAATCAGAACCAATTAAAATGAACATTAATAGGTTTGTTAGACTCAGTAACAAGGTTAGACGGGGACAGACAGAGAGCACTATAAGTAACAGTTAAGTCTTTCCGAAGAGATGCTGCAGATGAAAGCTGAAGTGTCAGTCAGCTTCCCATGGGAAGAAGCCTGTGGTTCTACTGGTGAAGGGTTCCCCCTGATCTGCGCATCTTCAAAGGTCACTCACGGCATGGCTCTGTACTCATAAAAGAGACAAGACACGGATAAAAGAGCAACTGATTAAATTAGAAGCAGGGGAAGACAGAACCAGCTGTGATGATAAATGAACTTTCATTAGTCTAGTTTTACATTAACTGGGAAACGACGAGATGTGCCTGGCTGTGGGCGTCTTTATCCTTGTCCTATTATGTTTTCTTTCGTTGATACGGTTCAGAGAGAAAAGACGGAGATGAGAAGAAGAAAGGACTGAATTTCAAATGTGAGCCTACAGAGGAGCAGGAGCCGTCCCAATCCGTCTCCTAAGCCCAGAGTGAATTTTTGATCATGGACTCAAGAGTCCTGAAGCCTTCTAAGACAGGAGGAAAGGATTCCAAGACAGCGGAAAGATTTAGTTCATCAATAAATAAATAAAAAATCCTTTCCATTCGATTGAGAGTAGCATTTGTGTCCATCTGGTGAAGTGCATAGAACACAAAAATCTGCTAATATAGTTGAAAAAATTTATGTATTCTTTAAAAAATATTATATGCATTTGAATGAATTTTATACATCTCTACACACACACACATACACACAGAAATATTAATATATTTTTAATGTTAAAATGAATATGTAATGTTCATTATACATATACATAAATGCAAATTTTATATTGTTTTGCATACAAAAATCTGCTAATATATTAAAGAATTATAAAAACAATTGTAAATGTACTCTAATGAAAACATACATTTAAATCTATTGTCTATGTGAATTTTTACATCATCATGTCAGAATAGCCAGTCATAAAAATGGCATGAAAAATATAGATATATAAAGTTTTATATTTTAGTTTTATATTATATTAATGTGTGTGTGCATATGTGGATAATATGAATATTTTTATATTAAAATTATATTATAAATAATATTATATTTTATAGCCTATTAAAATTTTATGATCATTTTATGATTTTTACAAAAATCATATAAAATGAATATTACATATCCATTATATATTTTTTATTATATTCTTAAAACCATACAGAATTATACTTGATAAGTTACCTTTATAAAATGGAAAACTCTAGTGTAACTTTATATTTTCATTTATACAAAATTTATAATACATTTGGTTTTCAGTGCAGACAGAAACCCATACAAATTTGGAACAACGTGAAGATTTCCTACAAGTTTGGAATGACATAAATGATGACAATTTTCATTTTGGGGCAACTATTCCATTTAAAATAACAAATTAAAATAGTGAGCTGATGAAATGGTTTTGAAACCCAAGTGGTGTTAACACCACATGACCTTGAACCTGGCGCTTACAGAACATCAGATCTGGGATTACAGCAGTGCTGCAGACAAGAGACAACTTAAAATGCCCAGGTGGACACCTGACCTTTTCACTGAAATTGCATAGTTAGCAGGTCACTCGTTCAAAGTCATGAAAGGAATACACATTAGCTCTGATCTCCCAACTGGCCTAAATTAATTTTTAAAATGTTGCATGCAATCACTGGCCTTCAAGCCATGATCAATCCATAAAGCATAAACTGTCACACCCTCACACAAGCACAATACTTTTTGTCTATTCTATTAATGCCATTAAATTTGCATCGATTCTTTATTCTTCTACGCACGCATTCATCTTGGTTCCTGACGGAATCAATACAACAGAATAAAAGCTCTTTCTTGCAACTTTCTTGCTTTGGTAAAATAGCATCCTCTAAGGAAGAAATTTACATTTTAATAATATGCACTGTTGAGTTTCAGAAAAAAAAGTTGTATTTATGTGCTCAGGGCATGTTTTAAACACTACTGTTTTATGCAGTGATATGCTGACAACTGTAACCTAAAACTGTAAAGACTTCAAGCCACACTTGATTTGAGGAACTATGAATAAGCTCACATGCTGTGCACATCCACCAGGAATCTGTCAAGGACTCACGCTGAGCCTACTGGGACTGAGACATAAGAGAAGCGCCCTGTTGTCTGATAAACTTGAACACTGAAGCGTCTTTGAACTAAAGGCCAAGAGATGAACTTCAGCCTCTGCAGCAGCGCGTTTACAGCAGCAGAAGAAGAAATATTCACTTGCTCAACCTCAAGGCAAAAGATTTGATAAAAGGGACTCCATTTTATCTGCAAATCCAAAGGACCATTTTTTATTTTCAGAGTTTCCAAGGGGGAAAAAAAGGCTCGAGCAAGACAAAGACAAAGTGTTATGTGGTGTGATGTGTCAAAGAGGAAATTTTAAACTTTTCACTTTTTTGTAATCTGCATGTTCTTGGCTGCACAGCTTCAAAAAGGAAACATTGCTACAGCAACATTTATTTGCACTTTTAAAAAACACAATGAGATAAAGATGACATCTCATTTTTGTACGGCTTGCATTCTTCGTTAATTATTTTATGTACACATATTGTTGAAATGGTATGTTGCCATGACTTTTCCGCCTGAAGTAAATCTAAGAAAATAACCTAAATCACATCAGAAAAATTCCGATTTAAATAAGAATGTTATTCTATTTTCTGAGAAATATGCATGTCATCGAAAAAAAGAAAACAAAGTAGCCTACTTATTTTCTTAAACTAGACATTACATGAATATTCATCACGAGACACGTTACAAAACTTGACAAAATCAACAACAAAAACTGTATAAATAAATATTAACACAGGCCTGCATCTTGAAAAAATATTCTGCTGATTGGCAAAACGAACCTCTGCTATTACATAATGTAATGATGCTGAATTCAAAAATATCAACAAAAACATTCCATCAGTTTTTCACAAAATAGGAATGAAGAATTTTCAAATTACGTGTATCAGCTTTAATGCACTAATCAAAATAAAAGCAGTTGAATCAAAAGTCTTGGTTTTATTTTACTTACAATTTGCAAAAGAGCAGAAATACTCTATTTAACGTCAAAGAATGTTTACATAGAAACATGTTAAGCAATAAATAACTTTTTTCATAGAATCTGTCGCTATTTGAATGTAAACGCACACAAACATCTGGGTCAAGTTTGCATTTTCTTCAGTCACTGGACATAAATATGTTGTCTTATTCAGTATATTGACTGAATATTGAAAAAAAAAATACTACAAAATACATTTTGACATGCTAGAGCAAAACAGGCACTATTTTTGGAATCAGCATGACAAAAAGTTAGTAGGAAACATTGCTGACACAACAAACAACTGAGTCACACACAAAAAATTCATACAGGAACAGCCAACACTAACAGCACAACCAAGTCAATCAATAGTACTGCGTAAAGAACAACCTGTGCCCAGCGTCATTGACTACTATACTGGATGAAACAACACATCCGAGTTCAGCTCTAGATGATGACCTGCTAATGGAAAGCCTCAGATAGCAGTAAATAAACACTGACTTCCCACAGAAAGCCTCAACTCTTTGGCTGAAAGTCTTTGAGACTTCCAGATACAGACAAAGAAAATATGGGCCAGTCATTTGGTGATACGCAACGCAACAGTGGTTATATTGGTTATATATGTTGTAAAAGGCATTAAGAGAAAGGAGCTTTAAGAAACTGGGAAAAGACCAGGGACTGTCCCATTTAGCACCCTAGGTGTTCATGTTATTCATTAATTAATTAGCCTACATTAATATTGAACGCCTTTATTGTCATTGTATTTTTCTGTATACAACGAAATTAGGAGCACTACTCCTGACTGGTGTTAGAAAAACAAACATAACCACAGACAATAAATACTATAAGACTGTACAGTACAATTTTACAAGTAAATACAACAAGTGACTGAGTCCTGATATTCACATTGAGCAATCCGAGTAAAGTGACCATTTATAGTATTGCACGTTGGCCTTCACCTTGATATGCACAGTAAGTTTATACAAAAGTATATTAACATATATTTTTTGTTAAAAAAAATTCTCTGTGTAGAAAATAAATGGGATTTTTACTTCTGCAACCCTACTGTTGTGCTCTATAGCTTCCATACTTCAAGTACTGGCCAACTAAATAGGCGTGATGATAGTTTCAACTCTTAAAAGAAGAGCAGTTCCCAAGAAAAAAACCATCAGAAATCACTAACCAGAAGTCATATAGAAATAGGAAAGATATTGCAATACATCTTCCAGTTCCTGGTTGTATCCCAAAATACAACGCACAGTCGAGCACCTGGGGCCCAGATGAGCCTATATTGAAGGATATTGGTTGCTCTTTCATGCAGAAGGTCTCAATAATGAAATGCCAAGCAAAAATGGAGAGATGGATGCCTGAACCATCACATGCCGGTAAATGTTCATAGCACTGGTGTGATCTAATTATGCTAGTGGAAAATTGTGGCTTTGGTGCGCAGTTCTCAGCTACCCAGCTAGGATTGTTGTGATAGATGTGAGAAACTTTTCCATACCTTCTTCTTGTCAAGCTCAAAACGAAGATCTATGATGATCAGCACACTCGAAAACACACTTGAGAGCTTTTTTGCCTTTAAGACTAAAGCCAAACATTCTCACGGTTCCTGATGGACACATCAAAGTCATGAGGTGATTAGCATGGGCCGACGTCAGCGGTATAAATGTTCCTGAGGCAGTTACAAGCATACATTACAGTGGGACTAAAATCAGCACTGAAGGCATAAATCTCATTTACAGGCTCACTTGCTTTCATTTCCAGACAAGCAGAGAGACAGTATTTTATGTTTGGGGTGCCATTAGGGAGGTAAAAGTGCTTGTTTGACACTGGGTTTCAGCAGATTTAGCTGATGTCCTATATAAATGATAAATTACATAAGATAAACAAATATTAAACCAATAACTCTTAAAGAAGCCCATAATAGGGTTTGAAATAAGTGTTTTTTTTCCCCTTGGTCTAGACTAAACTTCCAATTTGCCACATGATGACTTCAAATTAATGTATTAATAACATAAATATATAAAATATTACATACATATTATAATTTTATATACATATTATAATTTTATTTATATATATACACACACACACACACACTTTTCTGGCATCACAAAATTATTAATCATTAATACATTTTTTATGTTAAGAAAGTATATACATATACATATACATATAATACTATTATATATATTTAAGAAATATATGTAATATATATTATATTTAATGGAAATCATATATAAATGTGCATATATATATACAGTGTGTGTTTGTGTGTGTAAATTGTTCTTAAATATACATGTATGTGTTTGTATTTATATATACAAATAAATATACACAGTACACACATATATCATGTAAACACAAACTTTTATTTTGGATGCGATTAATCGCGATTAATCGATTTGACAGCACTATATTATATCATATTTCAACTGTTAAAAACATAAAATAAATTGTGTAAATTGAAATAATATTTATTTTCCCCTTTTTATTGAAGAACATGAAAAATCTAAATCTTCTGGAATCAGTTTTTTGTTAATAAAAATAAAACTTTTAACTTATATTAGAAATACCAGAGAAAATATCTAAGCCAAGTCCAAGAAGGCAAACAAAAAATAAATAAATAATTTAAAACCACTGGTCTAGAGATGATACTGCCCATTATTAGCTTTACATTATTATTTGCTGCATCATGGATGAAAAATATATATATCTTATTATAAGATAAAAGGGACAATTCACCCAAAACATGCAACATATGTTGTTGATGACAAGCTGTGCTGGTCTTTTCAATTGTAAAACAGTTCATTTTGTTCTTCTCTTAAAGGTGAAGTGCCTCTATAATAGCACCAAACAGTATTGCAAAAAAAAACTTCTTTTTTTTGGTTTGTACTGTATGTTTCTTTATCACCGATAACCTTGCCCAAAATACCCTTTTAATTCTAAAATAGAGTGAAAGCTATTAGTATTTATTCCATTCAGTCTCAAATATTAGAGCTCAAATGAGCTTTATAAGCAGGAATACTGAGAAGGGAAAGTATTGTACTCCACAGGCCAAAGGAATACAGATTAGGGAATTAAGTGCTCCGGTCCAAAGCTCTCAGTCAGCAGTCTGCGCCCTAACCCTGGAATGAGAGCTGCTCATTTATTTCCTCACATAAATAATGAAAGAAAAGACTTTCTCCCAGCAGAATAAATAGTTTAGTGGCACATACGCAGTTAGACGGCGCCTTTCTTGTTCGTTTTAATTCCATTACAGCCGTCGTGGAGAGAAGGACATGCCGTATGAGTTTAATTGGAAGTGAGTTGAGTGATGGGAGATCTGCTACCCTTAGCATTTCCCAAACACCTGCCGCCTCATTACGACTGCAGCACTGCAGGAGAATCAATCACCAAATAAGCCAGGTACACTTCAGACCGAGATGAGGGGAGAGAGACAATAAAGCTACTTGAGTCTTGAAAGAAAGAGAGAAAGGGAGAGTATATGCTATACATACCTATCTCTGCAAATATTCTTTGTAGAACACATAGGTCCACCTCTGAAATCTGATTGGTTGAGTCAAGTTTTAAAAATAGCCTATATAGTCAGCGTCGATGGCCTCATGGGCAGCGTGCCGACATATAGCGCCTTTGCGCTTCGGGCGTCCCAAGTTCGAGTCCCAGCTTGTGAACCTTTCCCGATCCCACCCCCCTCTCTCTCTCTCTCACCCACTTCGCTTACTGTCCTATCTAAATAAAAGGCATAAAATGCCAAAAATAAATCTTTAAAAAAAAAAAAATAGCCTATATAAATACATGACTGAACATTGATTGAACTGTATTTTAAAAGCGGTGTGTGCAGATCTCTGGATGTTAGAGCGTGCCCTTGTACTCCATTTTAATATGCAAGGGATAATTTATAGAAAGCTGTTTATTATCGCAAAATAAATCCTGACAGGGTGATCAAGACCCTAACCTTAAACAGAGAGTCTTGCATTTTGCATGAAATATTGATTTTTTTTTCATCTTACTGTACATGCTAAGAAAACAATGTATACAACAGTATTTGCAAAAAGATGGACACTAATACATTATACTAATATGTTAATTTAAGTGATTAATTCAGTTGATTTTAGGTAAATTGGAACACTTTGGAACACCATTGAAATAACTGGGAAAAATGGCCCAATTATCCTGAATTAAC
>NW_015666183.1:647999-648889 GCF_001515625.1 Sinocyclocheilus rhinocerous
CCTTTCTCTCTCTCTCTCTCTCTCTCACCCACTTCGCTTACTGTCCTATCTAAATAAAACGCCAAAAATAAATCTTAAAAAAAAAAAAAATAGCCTATATAAATACATGACTGAACATTGATTGAACTGTATTTTAAAAGCGGTGTGTGCAGATCTCTGGATGTTAGAGCGTGCCCTTGTACTCCATTTTAATATGCAAGGGATAATTTATAGAAAGCTGTTTATTATCGCAAAATAAATCCTGACAGGGTGATCAAGACCCTAACCTTAAACAGAGAGTCTTGCATTTTGCATGAAATATTGATTTTTTTTTCATCTTACTGTACATGCTAAGAAAACAATGTATACAACAGTATTTGCAAAAAGATGGACACTAATACATTATACTAATATGTTAATTTAAGTGATTAATTCAGTTGATTTTAGGTAAATTGGAACACTTTGGAACACCATTGAAATAACTGGGAAAAATGGCCCAATTATCCTGAATTAACTCCTAATTTAATATTAATTTATTAATTCATTTATTAGAACTGTATCATGTCTAGCAAAACCTCTTAAATGTATAGTCCATCCAAAATATAAATTCTGTCATTTTTTTACTCATTTACTGTCATTTTGTCTGTTGAACATAAAAGAAGATATTTTGAATAATGTTGGTAACCAAATAGTTTCGGTTCCCATTGTCTTCCATTGTATTTTTTTCCATACAGTGGAAGTCAATGGAAATGGAAAGATTTTTATTTTTTAGCACGTACAACTTGCTTTCAGTTGTGGAATACACATTTTATTTTATTTATTTATTTTATTTGTATGTATTTATTTATTCACTATCTGTCTATCTATCTATCTATCTATCTATCTTCTATCTATCTTCTATCTATCTTATC
>NW_015666183.1:650270-655913 GCF_001515625.1 Sinocyclocheilus rhinocerous
TCTATCTATCTTCTATCTATCTATCTATCTATCTATCTATCTATCCCCCACTGATTCTTTTGAGTGAGTATAAATAATGACAGAAACTGTATTTTTGAACGAACTATCCCTTTATCCAGTGTAAAATCACTATAAAAACAAATAAAACCAAGTTGAAATATGAACTTTATATATTTACATTCTTTAAAAATATAGTTTAAGAATCTGTAAATGTAGCTTCAGTAGTTTTGAAAGCTCACTAGAGCTTTAAATAATGCTGTCAAATCGATTAATCGCAATTACTCGCATCCAAAATAAATGTTTTACATAATTTAAAATGTGTTCATAAAATAGACATAAACACTATATGTGTGTGCTTGTCCATGTATATATTTAAGAAATATATGTAATATATCTTTATATTTATAAATAATATATCTTTTTATTTATAAATTATATATCTTTGAGATGTGCTTCAGTGATTAAACCCAACAAAAATACAGATGCTTTCTGCTGATTTACTGAAGCTGCAGAAATGTATAAAGTAACAAAATACAAACAATTATTTTTATTATTAATTCTAACTTAGCTGTTTGAAGATTATAAATATAACAATATTAAAAAAACTTACATAATTATATTATTTATAAATTATATATATATATATATATATATATATATAAATTTATAAACACAAACTCTTATTTTGGATGCAATTAATCACGATTAATCAATTTGACAGCACTACCTTAAAGCAGTGTTCTTTTGGCATTATTTATATGCTATATTATTTATTTATATTTTGAATTAGGTTTTATTTATATATGTTCAATTTATTTTAGTTTACGTTTTAATAATTTTGTTATGTGATTTTGTCATTAGTTTCATTTTTATATATATTTACGTCTATGTACCTTTATTTGTAATCCAGTTTTAGTAATTTGCTACTTCAACATATTTCAGTCGACATTTCTAAATTTCTTCGATTTTAAATTCAAGTTTTTCAAATTATTTTATTTCAGCTTTGTTTCAATTACAGAAAATTACTATCGTTTTAGTTGTAGTTAACAGCACTGGTTTAACACAAGAACAATTTCATCCAAAAAAATATTATTTTGAGAGAGATCTGACGACTGAAGCTGTCATGGTAGGGAGCCATCAGAATGAACCATCCTGCTCTATTACAAATGAGAGCGCTGCTTTCTTGAATTAGGCGCACAGAGAAGAAGCATCCTTCAGTCTGAGGAGGCGACTAGACGTTCAGATGTCCTCCTGAGGGACTTCAGCCCCATTAGGGCTCAGATTGATATTGTTTGAGATGGCAGGAAATCTTTAAGTTTGCGTCTGTGCTCAGGTGGGCTATCAATCAAATTTTAGTCCCTTCGATTGAGCAAGTCTGACTTGGTAGAAGAAAACCAGAGAGGGGGAAAAATGCATCGATAAGGAGATCCATGGATCATCTAAAAGGGGATGTTTTGGTGCTGGGGAAATCTCCATCTCTCTGACAGCTGGTCAGTATCTACAGTGGGGAAACATTCAGTCAAGTATGACTTTGCACGGGGAATTTTTCCCGTGTATTTTATGAACCTCTGTTCTGTGTAACTGACAGACAACACTGAGACAACTGGGCACCAAAGCTCATTAAAGGTTAATCTGGTTAAGAGGAAATGAAAGAGCAGAGCTGCGCTTCTGAGAAACAGTCGAACACCTGCTTGGCTTTTGTTACCACCATGTTTGCGCTGCTAATCTTTAAATAATATATAGCATAAAGATTACACATATTCCAACTACATCACAACAGCAGAACCTGTCATCGGTCTCTTTTCACATCTTTTGAGCCGTTTGCCAGATTTCATTGGTGAAAATAGGATTCTATCTATCTATCTATCTATCTATCTATCTATCCCTAGTACTAGTTAAAAAGTTTGGGGTTAGTACTTTTTTTTTTTTTAAAGAAACTACTACTTATTCAGCAAGGATGTATTAAATTGATCATAAATGACAGTAAATACTTAATGTGATAATGTAAAAAAAAATTACATTTCAAATAAATGCTGTTCTTTTGAACTTCTTTTGAACTCCTAAAAAAACCCACAGATTCCACAAAAACATTAAGCAGCACATGTTTTCAGTATTTATAATAATAAACAAATCTTAAAAATATAAATAATTAATAACAAATGAATAAAAATATAAAAAATATATAATTAACAATTAATATATAATAAATAATAATAATAATAAATATTTAAAATGAATTATAACATTTTAAATAAAATAAAAATAAAAATATAATTAAATATAATAAAAGATAATAAAACAAAATGACATATTAGAATGATTTCTGAAGGGTTATTATAGTTAACTAAAACTAAACCATTAAAAAAACAACTTTTTTGTTACTTGCTTTTATAATAAATAAAATACATTTTAACCAAAATAAATAAAATAAAAAATTAAATAAAATAAATAATAAACCTTAAACACATTTTATTTAGTTGCCAAAGCAGCATCTCTCATTTTCATTTAGTTTAACCTGATGCACTGAAACAGTTAAAACTAAAATAAATAAATATATAATAATATAAAAATTAAAACAACTGTCGGCGCCAATGGCCTCGTGGGCAGCACGCCAACATGTAGTGCCTTTGCGCTTCGGGCGACCCGAGTTCGAGTCCTGGCTCGTGGACCTTTCCCGATCCCACCTCCTCTCTCTCTCACCCACTTCGCCTACTGTCCTATCTAAATAAAAGGCATAAAACGCCAAAAATAAGTCTTTAAAAAATAAAAGTAGTACAAATGACGAAAACACAACTCAATTACTAAAACTAACTACAAATAAAATGAAAACAGAAAGTATAAAGAAATTAAAACTAACTCAGAATATTAATTAAAACTACAGTAGTATCTCAATGCTACTAATATACACTATATGACACTGAAGACTGAAATAATGACCACTGAAAATTCAGCTTTGTTATCACAGGAATAAATTGCATTTTAAAATATATTAATATATTTTCAATTGTAATATTTCACAATATTACTGTTTTTGCTGTATTTTTGATCAAATAAATGCAGCCTTGGTGAGCACAAGAGATTTCTTTCAAAAACATAAATCTTATGGTGCAGTGATATAATAAATAATAAATTGCATGATGGAATGTAAATTAAAATAGACCTGCATATGTGAAATCATCTAAACATTATTAGGCCGATGAGTGCAAGTAATTCATTTAAAGTTGTCTAATAGTCAGCTTCAACACTGATTACTTCTCGATATGCAGTACAACTTGTTTTCCTCGAGGGTTGCATGAAAACCTGGAAATCAGGTTAAAAACAAAGACGGGCCGCATTAAACGGCCTCCAAGTGCTGCAACCCTCTTTAAACAGAAAGGCTGATGCATTGCAGTAATTAGGCGAATCCTTTGGCAATGATACACACACACTTCCTCTTTTCCCTCTTCTCTCTTCAGGTGCCTGTGCGTCCAAATGAGCTGATAGATTTAGAATGGTGGCAGACGAATGAGGTCATGCAGCGTGAGGCCGCTGGATCTCGGCGCGTTATCTTCAACAAACACATGTCTTTCAGTCCAATTACACTCCTGCTGCAAATGGAGCATCTGACTCCCCTACACACACCCACCACATCGCTCTGTCACTCACCCAATGCCCACACGCACACCTACAAACACACATGGACACATGCAGGCAGCAAATCATTAGCTTCCAAACCGGTGAGAAGTTTTTTGCAGAAATAGTGGGCATAGTAGTGATTAGTGTAGTTTGTGGCTAAAGTTTTGCTAATTTGTTGTACACAGCAAATCTTAACCTTTTTTGTCTTGTTTTGCAGTAAACCTGACTTGTTTTCTGAGAATGCGGTGTAATGTCCCAGAATAAATTGATCTAATTGGCTATTCATGTTGCAAGGCATCATGGGTATGTGTTGTTTTGTTCTCACCCTCTTGCAGACGTGTAGTGCATTTAATGAACTGCTTTTGTGAAGCGTGTCTTTCTTTAAACTTGTTTTGTTTTTATTTCAGGGTAAAGTTTCTTTTTATAATTTTATTTATTTACTTACTCTGTGTCAATCAGATTTTGCAACTTTTAAAGAATAAATGCAATAGTTTAGTGATGTTTATGTACAGAACAAGAAGTTAAGCAACAGAGGAATTTTGTTAAAGGAATAGTTCATCCAAAAATAAAAATAAGCTGAAAATTTACTCACCCTCAGGCCATCCAAGATGTAGATGAGTTTGTTTCTTCATCACAAACAGATTTGGAAAAATTTAGCATTGCATCACTTGCTCACCAATGGATCCTCTGCAGTGAATGGGTGCCGTCAGAATGAGAGTCCAAAGTAGCTGATAAAACCATTACAATAATCCACAAGTAATCTTTGTAAGGGGAAAAAATTCCATCAATGTTTTTTTTTTTCAAACCATTGCTTCCGGCTAAAATATGAGTACTCTATCCATAATATTGCATTCTGACGGCACCCATTCAAGATCCATTGGTGAACAAGTCACGTAATGATGTAATTTTGGGTGAACTATTCCTTTAAAATTTTTATGATAAAACATAAGTATTACATCTTATGTTTTTCTAATTATTCCTTTTAAATAAAACATAGCAATTTTTTTATAGTGCCATTCAATGAAATGTATTAAAAATAATGACAATTGCATTATATCAATTAAATACTATTGTATATTTTGCATTTCAAACTGTGATTTTCAAATTTGCAAGTGGTTTATGCTTCAAACTTAATTTACATATATTGTTTCTCAAATACATTTAAGGATGTTTCAATACAATACTAAGAAAAATTATTGTTGCAGACTACTAGTAAGCTATATGTCACAATGTGCCTACTGTGAGGAGCGAGGAACGAGGAGAACGCAGGGAGAATGGCGGAGCAGGGAGTTCAGGAGGCCATGGCGGATCAGACAGTTCAGGACGCCATGGCGGAGCTGGGAGCTCGGGGAGCCTGGCCTCGGCACTCGGCCCGGCCTCCACGGACGGACCCCTACTACCCCCAAAAAAAAATCCTTGGGGAGAAAGTCGGTTTCAGAGGCCCTCCGTAGGCCTAACTCGGGAACTGTGGCCCTCCCTGGGCTTGACTTGGGGTCTGGTGCCCTCCTTGGGCTGGACGTGGGAACTGGAGCCCTCCTTGGGCTAGACTCGGGGACTGGAATCCTCTTTGGGCTAAAATCGGGGACTGGAGCCCTCTCTGGGCTAGACTCGGGGACTGGAGCCCTCTCTGGGCTAGACTCGGGGACTGGAGCCCTCTCTGGGCTAGACTCGGGGACTGGAGCCCTCTCTGGGCTAGACTCGGGGACTGGAGCCCTCTCTGGGCTAGACTCGGGGACTGGAGCCCTCTCTGGGCTAGACTCGGGGATATGAGCCCTCTCTGGGATAGATTTGGGGACTGGAATCCTCTTTGGACTAAAATCGGGGACTGGAGCCCTCTCTGGGCTAGACTCGGGGACTGGAACCCTCTCTGGGCTAAACTCGGGGACTGGAACCGACACTGGAGCGAGTTCTGGAGCTGGAGCCGACACTGGAGTGAGCTCTGGGGCTGGAGCCGACACTGGAGCGAGTTCTGGGGCTGGAGCCGACACTGGAGCGAGCTCTGGGGCTAGGATGAGGGCGGAAAACAGT
>NW_015666183.1:656373-704784 GCF_001515625.1 Sinocyclocheilus rhinocerous
GGATGAGGGCGGAAAACAGTCTTTTCCTCCTCATCCTCCTCCTTTGGTTAGAGGTAAATGGTGCGGCCGGCGGGCTTGACTGAGGAATGGCCGGCGGACTGGTTCGGGACCGGACGCTGTCCAGACACCGGAGGATCCCTTCCCTCCAGCTTAGCCCCGTGGTGTCTGGGAGGTCCACGGGGCGATGGTAGTTGGCCCCATGCCAGAACACAAAGTTGATAGTGGCGTCATCCAATGCCGTCGCCGCGGCGAGCCCGCAGAACTCCCAGGCATACTTGACGAAGGGGAGATCTCTACGGGCTAGGGCAATGAAGCGTGCCGCGATCTCCATAATCGCGGGGGTAAAACAAGGAAAACAAAAACACTTTCAACACCGGAAACAAAAACACGGAGTAGGGGCGCCGCTTACGGTTTATGGTGCTGTCTTCTGTCGCGATGTGCCTACTGTGAAGAGCGAGGAACAAGGAACGAGGAGAACGCAGGAGAATAATAATCAACAGCCTTTATTGACATCTAGGGAATCACACGTAGGACACAGGATCGACGTTCAAGACAGCACGCAGGACTCAGGAAACACAGGGCTTAAATACACATGGAAACTAATCTAGGAAATCACGAGACACACTGGAACCAAATTAACACAATCAACACGGGAAAACTGGGACATGGAACATGTGGGGAACAAAACACAAGACACAGGACTGACACTATATGTTTTTTAAATGCTAAGTAATAAACTTCAGAATGCCTTTTGTCCCCTGGAAGACAATAAAACAAGAAAAACAAGAAAAAAAAATCCATAGTTTGACATTGTTCAAGTTTACTTCAAGCTGAATCTTGAATTTTTAACAACTGAGCTGAAGTTGTTTTTGTTTGTGTGCGATATCAGTGCTGTAAATACAAGATAATGGCTTCTTCTGGCCTTTGGTTCTCTTTATAACAACACTGATGACAGCAAATTGTTGCCCTGCCGGCCTTCTCCCTTACGTCTCTCTCTCTCTCTATCTACTGCTCATTTACTAAGTTTCACTCCAGCCTAATGTTTACCAGCAGAAAATACTGCTGTTGAAGACATGGCCACAGCAGAATATGCCGCCCATCAGCTTCACTGCCCTTCAGTTCTTCTAAATTGTCTCACAAACTCTCTGCTTGTGATCAGACAGAATTCAGGCTTGCAGAAAGTTTTCACGCCGCTGGTTTTCTCTCTCTCTTCACTTGTCTCTTTTTATTCCCTGTCCTGCCTGCAGTTCTCGGCTCCCTCCTCGCTGTCTTTTTCGGTCTCTTATTAGTGCGGCTTCTGTCTTTTACTACATCAACTTTTCATGATGGCGTCCCTCTGAGGTTTAGCCCAGCGCATGCTCTTTCTCAGGCCCATGCAGAATTGATGTGCAGGCGGGTCGGGCAGGCATCCGTCTCCAGCCCCGCTCTTTGATGTATCCGTCCGCTCTCAGCCCTCGGCTCAAAGGCACTTGAAACCGTGTTGTGTTATTGATTCCTGGCAGCGATTCCCATCATCAAATGTGTTAAAATTCACAAAAAACTGTGTCGTTAGGCATAAATCAGAACTGAGTACTGACTGTTAGAATTTCAACAGAAACTAAACTTGCCTTCGCCCTATGGAAACTCCTAAACGCTCCTAGTACGCTCACACTGTGTCCTAAATCACTGTTGGAGGACAAATTTCAGAAATTAAGAATGGGCTACATCAAGATAAGGGTTATTACAGTTAATTAAGCATCTAAAACCATAAAAAATTAATTTAATTAAATTATACTGGATATAAAATGAATGTTAACTGAATTAAAATGTGAAAAAGTGAACCAATGCAATATTTCTCATTTTCGGTAACTTTTAGTAAAATAACTAAAACTAAAATTATTAATTCAAAATAAAAAACTATATAGACATTTATATATATATATATATATATATATATATGTGTGTGTGTATATATATACTGTATAAAATTTAAATATATAAAACATATTTTAAATGACAAAAACACAATAAAAATACTAAAACTTTAACTAATATTAAAGTAAAAACTGAGAATATAAAAATAAAATCCCATTCAAAATATTTAAAATAGTATATCAATGATACTAAAAATAACGACTGTGGATTTGAATTGAATTGGACACATTGACAGGATTTTAAAATGGAATTTGAATTGAAATGTCAGGAATGTACTGAATTGCCTTTCAAAGTATGTCAAATTTCATCAGCTTAAAACAGGGTATATAGAAAACTAAAACTATAAAAAAAAATTAACTGAAACAAAAAAACTATATAAAACACTTTTTTTCAGCTGCCAAGGCAACATTTCTAATTTTTTAAAATTTAGATTTATTTGATGTTCTAAAAAACGGAATTAAAAATGTATAAAAACTATATTGACGTATTTAAAAATAATAATAAAATAAATGACAAAAACACACAACATGAAAACTGAAAAATAATAGACTGACTCTAAATATTAATGAAAAACTATAATAGTATCTCAAAATCAAAAACATTGCATCATGCATAATTATGCAACCACATTGTACACTACAGAAAAAGTCTTGTTAAGTATTTTCACTTTTTCAGTAAATATTTTCAAAATATCTAAACAAGATACATTAACTTGAGAAGCAACACGGTGTAAAACCCTATGTTGTGTGTATCATTACATGTTTAATAGTTGAATCATGTTGAAAATTGTACACTGTGAAAAAAATATTTTCAGAAATTGAAATAAAGATTATTGTGTTTTACAAAAAAACTATTTCAGGCTTTGTACTTCAAAATTTTACATTTAATTCAGTGTGTTACTTGCCGTTTCTTTGTAATATTTGTGAAATTTACTAGCAGTTTCTCAGTGAAATTTCTTTGAGGGAATCCTATTCTATTTTTATTTTCATGGTTTTATAAAGAACACGCAGTACATTTATGGTTGCATGTGAATTTTCTTTGAATTGCATTCCATTTGAATTCTACTTCCTTCCATTCAAATTATAATTATAATTCCGCATCCTGTTTGCAACCTTAATCCAAGTTGAATCCAAATACAAGGCTTTCTGAATGACACACCATCCTTACTGTCAGTTACCTGAAATCAAGTGCATGCTGTAGCAGTGACAGGAAGTGGGAGGATTTTGTGAGAGGATTTTGTAAGGAATGATTGTCACTTTCATCTCAGCTGACTGTGTCTGTTCTCCTGGAAACTCTGGTTTGTTTGATTCTGACAGTTCCTGGTTCAGACCAAGTGCTCTGTGACCTTGAAATGCTCCATTGTGTATAAGCTGAAAATAAAAAGCGAGCATGCCAGCAGAGGAAGAGCTATACACAGACAACAATGTACCATCAATTAACTGCAGCCAGGTTTTGTTTATTTGAAGCAACACATCTATTTACATGTCAGTTGTGGTGGTGCCCTAAAAAGCAATGAAAATCTAATCAGTTTCTCATGTTGTACTGTATGCAACTGTATGTAACCTGGTGCAATGTAACAAATGTCTGGTGTAATTTGCTTGTCCTAACTGACTTTAATCAGAACATATTTTATTTTAATATACAGTTTTGAACCAATAAAATGGAAGCAGAAAGTAAGCAAAAATCTTTCATTTTTGTTACGTTTTATTTAATTTATTTATTGCAGAAAAAAATGTTCGAACCATTAAATACATTTACATGAAAAGCAAGAATGTTTTATTTTAATTTTAATTATTAAAATTTCTTAGACATTTTAAATGAAAATAAGTCAAAAAAGACAATTAATACTAATTAAGAAGTCTTTTTTGTTGTTGTTGTTTGTTTGCAGTGAGTTTGTTTAATGCTGTTTCTTCAATCATGAACCATACAATTAAAGTGAACTTATTAAATATAATGAAAATAGTGTTTAAAAATTAAATAAAAATCTAGCGTAGCGTTAGTTCTGGCAGGTCACGTTAGTCAAGCTCACATCAGCTGACTCTCAGCTGATCCCCATCTACCTATAGGAATATGACACCTATCTAAGCATTCATATATAAGGTCCCTCAGTATCATCAGCAGTTTTCGCATTGCTCAATAGCTAATTACCCTCCTCCTTCCCCAACTCCTCCTCTGTCAGTCAGGATTCAGCCTTCTGATTCTCCTTTGAATCAGACTAATTCTAAAATGTGTACATAAAATTATTGAACTTTAATGATATCTGCAATACATTTATGTTGGTTCTGTTCTGTTACACTGGGGGGTTATTGCTGCTCTCCCTGCTCTTATGCATGCTAGGCTGCATGGATGCACAGGGAGTTCTTGCCCAGAACAGAACCATACCGCCAATCCAAACTGTATGCTAATTGTCAATCATCTTTGACGATAGTGGTCCTGACAGAAATTAGTATTAGTGGCATTTCAAAAATAACACTGAAAACCCTTTATGTTCTGTGTATCATTATGTTTAGTAGTCACAATAATTTTTATTTTATTTACAACTTCAAAAAACTAAGTTTTTATTTACAGTGTACATTTAATTTTTCAACATGTTTCACGACAAAAAGTAGTTTTTCAGTCTTTCTACTTCAAAATTTCTTGTTTAATTTAACGTGCAATATAACAAATATCAAGTATCTAGTAATTTGCCTGTCCTAACTGACTTTAATCAGAACATATTGATTTTAATATACAGTTTTGAAACCAATGAAATTGCAGCAGAATGCACCACAATTACATGAAATATTTTATTTTATTGTTCCATTATATTTTACTTGTTTATTTTTTCTATTTTATTTATTTATTGCAGAAAAAATGTTCTTGAGAATAATATATATATATATATATATATATATATATATGTGTGTGTGTGTGTGTGTGTGTGTGAGAAAAGCAGCAGAGATAACTGAATATAAAGGTTATCATTCAAAATTCCCTCAAAAAGTGTAAACTGTTTGTTTGAGCACACCAATGTTTCTTCATGTTAGAGCTTTATTAAATTTGCAAAAGCAAAGTTGAGCAACCGCACACAGTGTCGTTTCAAGGTTGCAACACAGAGCATAATCTTATGAACAGCCTAGTACGCTCACACTGTGTCTTAAAATTCCACATCATGCCTTCAATATCTGGCCTGCTTTTTAATGAGGTCTCAGTAGATACTGGATATGAGGAATTGTGTTCTTCAGAACTCCTCTGTATGGTCGGCTGAACCCGCTGCGGCTTGGAGAGCTCGTCGTACTTAGTCCCCTCAAAACAGAGAGGATTTATGCAGCTGAAGTGTCATGGATCTGTTGTTCCCCGAGAGTCATATTACAAACCACAGGGGTGCCATCCTGAGAACATTATGGCATAATATGAAGATATGATACACACTTCAGTAATGCCATTTCAGATTAAGAGTAACTGTGAGGGTGGGTTTAAAAGGGGCATATAATGGAAAAGCAGATTTTCCTTGCTTTTCTGGAATAAAAGAGTTTGATGTACTATGAAATGGGCTTTCAAACCGAGTGCCATATGATGGCGCTAGAAGGTCCCAATTGAGATAGAAAGGCTGTCCAAGATGTAGTTTGTTTCTTCATTGGAACCGATTTGGAGAAATTTATCATTGCATCACTTGCTCAACAATGTATGCTCTGCAGTGAATGGGTGCCGTCAGAATGAGAGTCCAAACAGCTGATAAAAACATCACAATAATCCACACCAGTCCATCGATTAACATCTTGTGAAGTGAAAAGCTATGTGTTTAAAGTAACAAATCCATCATTAGGACATTTTTACCTCCAAACTGTTGCTTTCATTTAAAGTACATGTCCTCTATCCATAATATTTGCTTTCTTCGATGAAAAAAGCCGTCTCATCTGAATCAAGTGAGGAATATGCACAGATCAAGCACTGTTTACAAGCGAAAACAGTCCAAAACATTTCTAAACAAATATTTTGGTGGATTTTGATGTGGGAGGACAACAGAGGATGGGCTTTTTCACTGGAGGAAGAATTCATATGGATTAGGTGCTAGTGTTTTGGCCAGAATTGATGGTTTAAATTTAGAACACCTTAATTATGGATTTCTTTGTTAAAAACATGCCATTTTCACACAAGACATTAACTGATGTACTGGAGTCATGTGCATTACTTGTGGATTATTGTGATGTTTTTATCAGCTGTTTGGACTCTCATTCTGACGGCACCCATTCACTGCAGAGCATCCATCGGTGAACAAGTGATGCAATGCTAAATTTCTCCAAATTTGATGAAGAAACAAACTCATCTACATCTTGGATGGACTGAGGGTGAGTAACTTTTCAGCAAAGTTTCATTTTTGGGTGAACTATTCCTTTAATAAGTTAGTTCAGCTTAATTAAAAATGCTTAACATGCTATTATGAAACTAAAGCTCTCTTCGGATGGTATTAGCTTTAAATAGGGATAATGTAACAATTAATAGAGCTTCTCCATGAGTTTAATCCTGTTCAAATCAGCCATGTCTGTAATTTTTCAAGGAATACACTGCACATTTCCATGCTGTTAAAAATTACAATGTGTTTTACCATCTATAAAATCGCCTGGGAAAATACCCGCAGGACTTTACTGGTAAAAAGCATACTGAGTGAATCATCTCTCAGTGGCCCATGTCCAGTATTTAAAAAATCCAAGACATATGCACATATTTCATACTTCCTGCATAATAAATAAGCACAGCTAAATACATTTTGCAATAGGTCAGTTATGATAGGCACACCTATACCAACAATTTCTACAGACACTGGTTATCCCATATGAAAATCTCATTTTATATCATTCTTTTGTTGTGTATATATATACACCCAAATGTAGTTTTTTTTATTTTTTTTATTAACAATTTAATTTGAATGCATGGCTGTATCTAGCTAACAAAAATATTTTCTAAGAACATTTTGCTGACGATTCCATTAAGTTATAAAACTGTTAATTCTGAATGTTCGATGTTTATAAGATGTTTTAGAAACGTTTTTGGTTTTGGAACATTATGGGAACATTCCATTCTACATTACTTTTGAATGTTCTCGGAACATTTTGAAACAAGTAGTAGCATTTAGAAAATATTAGATGAACATCAAACTAAAATGTTCCATGAATGATGTATATATAATGTTTTTGTGCTAATATTTTAAAGGGATACTTTACCCCAAAATTAAAATTCTGTCATTAATTACTCACCCTCATGTCGTTCCAAACCCGTAAGACCTTCGTTCATCTTCGGAACAAATTAATGACTTTATTCAACAATTCTTCTCCTTCGCGTCACCCTAGGGTGCCATTATGGAGAGTATCACGACAGCATCATGCGCATGCGTTGTTTACGTGCAGAGGTACTCGCCATAATGGCGCCCTAGGGCGACGCGAAGGAGAAGAATTGTTGAATAAAGTCATTATTTTATTTATTTGCGCACAAAAAGTATTCTCGCAGCTTCGTAAAATTACGGATGAACCATTGATGTCACATGGACTATTTTACTGATGTCCTTAGTCCTTACTACGTTTCTGGGTCTGGGAACATTTCAGTTCCCTTTCAGTCGGTCACTCTCGACGTCACGTCGGATGACCGACGAATTGGGATCTCGCTTAGAGGGACCAATCTACTTCGAGTGTAAACTAAACGAGCCAATGCACATTGGCATGCGATTATTGCATCCAGCTGCCGCTGATCACAGCGTGAGTATAAGTAGGCAGCAGATGCAGCGCATATTCAGGTTTTCGCTGAGGAGCCGAGCCGGTGACCCGGCCGCTCAGCGGTGGTACAGGAGCTGTGGCGACGGGACGTGACGTCTCCGTTCCCTCCTTCAGGGAACGAGGGTTACATACGTAACCGAGACGTTCCCTTTCAGTCGGTCACTCTCGACGTCACGTCGGATGACCGACGAATTGGGATCTCGCTTAGAGGGACCAATCTACTTCGAGTGTAAACTAAACGAGCCAATGCACATTGGCATGCGATTATTGCATCCAGCTGCCGCTGATCACAGCGTGAGTATAAGTAGGCAGCAGATGCAGCGCATATTCAGGTTTTCGCTGAGGAGCCGAGCCGGTGACCCGGCCGCTCAGCG
The DNA here is from genome assembly GCF_001515625.1 of Sinocyclocheilus rhinocerous. Classification (NCBI taxonomy): domain Eukaryota; kingdom Metazoa; phylum Chordata; class Actinopteri; order Cypriniformes; family Cyprinidae; genus Sinocyclocheilus; species Sinocyclocheilus rhinocerous. The sequence goes on from NW_015666183.1 coordinate 664,409, forward strand.
GTGGTACAGGAGCTGTGGCGACGGGACGTGACGTCTCCGTTCCCTCCTTCAGGGAACGAGGGTTACATACGTAACCGAGACGTTCCCTTTCAGTCGGTCACTCTCGACGTCACGTCGGATGACCGACGAATTGGGATCTCGCTTAGAGGGACCAATCTACTTCGAGTGTAAACTAAACGAGCCAATGCACATTGGCATGCGATTATTGCATCCAGCTGCCGCTGATCACAGCGTGAGTATAAGTAGGCAGCAGATGCAGCGCATATTCAGGTTTTCGCTGAGGAGCCGAGCCGGTGACCCGGCCGCTCAGCGGTGGTACAGGAGCTGTGGCGACGGGACGTGACGTCTCCGTTCCCTCCTTCAGGGAACGAGGGTTACATACGTAACCGAGACGTTCCCTTTCAGTCGGTCACTCTCGACGTCACGTCGGATGACCGACGAATTGGGATCTCGCTTAGAGGGACCAATCTACTTCGAGTGTAAACTAAACGAGCCAATGCACATTGGCATGCGATTATTGCATCCAGCTGCCGCTGATCACAGCGTGAGTATAAGTAGGCAGCAGATGCAGCGCATATTCAGGTTTTCGCTGAGGAGCCGAGCCGGTGACCCGGCCGCTCAGCGGTGGTACAGGAGCTGTGGCGACGGGACGTGACGTCTCCGTTCCCTCCTTCAGGGAACGAGGGTTACATACGTAACCGAGACGTTCCCTTTCAGTCGGTCACTCTCGACGTCACGTCGGATGACCGACGAATTGGGATCTCGCTTAGAGGGACCAATCTACTTCGAGTGTAAACTAAACGAGCCAATGCACATTGGCATGCGATTATTGCATCCAGCTGCCGCTGATCACAGCGTGAGTATAAGTAGGCAGCAGATGCAGCGCATATTCAGGTTTTCGCTGAGGAGCCGAGCCGGTGACCCGGCCGCTCAGCGGTGGTACAGGAGCTGTGGCGACGGGACGTGACGTCTCCGTTCCCTCCTTCAGGGAACGAGGGTTACATACGTAACCGAGACGTTCCCTTTCAGTCGGTCACTCTCGACGTCACGTCGGATGACCGACGAATTGGGATCTCGCTTAGAGGGACCAATCTACTTCGAGTGTAAACTAAACGAGCCAATGCACATTGGCATGCGATTATTGCATCCAGCTGCCGCTGATCACAGCGTGAGTATAAGTAGGCAGCAGATGCAGCGCATATTCAGGTTTTCGCTGAGGAGCCGAGCCGGTGACCCGGCCGCTCAGCGGTGGTACAGGAGCTGTGGCGACGGGACGTGACGTCTCCGTTCCCTCCTTCAGGGAACGAGGGTTACATACGTAACCGAGACGTTCCCTTTCAGTCGGTCACTCTCGACGTCACGTCGGATGACCGACGAATTGGGATCTCGCTTAGAGGGACCAATCTACTTCGAGTGTAAACTAAACGAGCCAATGCACATTGGCATGCGATTATTGCATCCAGCTGCCGCTGATCACAGCGTGAGTATAAGTAGGCAGCAGATGCAGCGCATATTCAGGTTTTCGCTGAGGAGCCGAGCCGGTGACCCGGCCGCTCAGCGGTGGTACAGGAGCTGTGGCGACGGGACGTGACGTCTCCGTTCCCTCCTTCAGGGAACGAGGGTTACATACGTAACCGAGACGTTCCCTTTCAGTCGGTCACTCTCGACGTCACGTCGGATGACCGACGAATTGGGATCTCGCTTAGAGGGACCAATCTACTTCGAGTGTAAACTAAACGAGCCAATGCACATTGGCATGCGATTATTGCATCCAGCTGCCGCTGATCACAGCGTGAGTATAAGTAGGCAGCAGATGCAGCGCATATTCAGGTTTTCGCTGAGGAGCCGAGCCGGTGACCCGGCCGCTCAGCGGTGGTACAGGAGCTGTGGCGACGGGACGTGACGTCTCCGTTCCCTCCTTCAGGGAACGAGGGTTACATACGTAACCGAGACGTTCCCTTTCAGTCGGTCACTCTCGACGTCACGTCGGATGACCGACGAATTGGGATCTCGCTTAGAGGGACCAATCTACTTCGAGTGTAAACTAAACGAGCCAATGCACATTGGCATGCGATTATTGCATCCAGCTGCCGCTGATCACAGCGTGAGTATAAGTAGGCAGCAGATGCAGCGCATATTCAGGTTTTCGCTGAGGAGCCGAGCCGGTGACCCGGCCGCTCAGCGGTGGTACAGGAGCTGTGGCGACGGGACGTGACGTCTCCGTTCCCTCCTTCAGGGAACGAGGGTTACATACGTAACCGAGACGTTCCCTTTCAGTCGGTCACTCTCGACGTCACGTCGGATGACCGACGAATTGGGATCTCGCTTAGAGGGACCAATCTACTTCGAGTGTAAACTAAACGAGCCAATGCACATTGGCATGCGATTATTGCATCCAGCTGCCGCTGATCACAGCGTGAGTATAAGTAGGCAGCAGATGCAGCGCATATTCAGGTTTTCGCTGAGGAGCCGAGCCGGTGACCCGGCCGCTCAGCGGTGGTACAGGAGCTGTGGCGACGGGACGTGACGTCTCCGTTCCCTCCTTCAGGGAACGAGGGTTACATACGTAACCGAGACGTTCCCTTTCAGTCGGTCACTCTCGACGTCACGTCGGATGACCGACGAATTGGGATCTCGCTTAGAGGGACCAATCTACTTCGAGTGTAAACTAAACGAGCCAATGCACATTGGCATGCGATTATTGCATCCAGCTGCCGCTGATCACAGCGTGAGTATAAGTAGGCAGCAGATGCAGCGCATATTCAGGTTTTCGCTGAGGAGCCGAGCCGGTGACCCGGCCGCTCAGCGGTGGTACAGGAGCTGTGGCGACGGGACGTGACGTCTCCGTTCCCTCCTTCAGGGAACGAGGGTTACATACGTAACCGAGACGTTCCCTTTCAGTCGGTCACTCTCGACGTCACGTCGGATGACCGACGAATTGGGATCTCGCTTAGAGGGACCAATCTACTTCGAGTGTAAACTAAACGAGCCAATGCACATTGGCATGCGATTATTGCATCCAGCTGCCGCTGATCACAGCGTGAGTATAAGTAGGCAGCAGATGCAGCGCATATTCAGGTTTTCGCTGAGGAGCCGAGCCGGTGACCCGGCCGCTCAGCGGTGGTACAGGAGCTGTGGCGACGGGACGTGACGTCTCCGTTCCCTCCTTCAGGGAACGAGGGTTACATACGTAACCGAGACGTTCCCTTTCAGTCGGTCACTCTCGACGTCACGTCGGATGACCGACGAATTGGGATCTCGCTTAGAGGGACCAATCTACTTCGAGTGTAAACTAAACGAGCCAATGCACATTGGCATGCGATTATTGCATCCAGCTGCCGCTGATCACAGCGTGAGTATAAGTAGGCAGCAGATGCAGCGCATATTCAGGTTTTCGCTGAGGAGCCGAGCCGGTGACCCGGCCGCTCAGCGGTGGTACAGGAGCTGTGGCGACGGGACGTGACGTCTCCGTTCCCTCCTTCAGGGAACGAGGGTTACATACGTAACCGAGACGTTACGTCGCTGTCTGCAGGGTCAGAAAGCTCTCGGATTTCATCAAAAAATATCTTAATTTGTGTTTCAACGATTAACGAAGGTCTTATGGGTTTGGAACGACATGAGGTATTGAGTAATTAATGACAGAATTTTCAGGTGAACTATCCCTTAAGAGCATTATTACCAGGGGTGCACATAAGTGGTCCGCATGCGCCGACCAAAAGGTTGACAGATTTCTATTCAAAAGCGTAAATACCCGCTGCCGTTTTCAAAGCACAATGCAAAGCTGTGACATTTCATTCACTGATGCTCTTCAATCGGCAGCGCTAAACCCGGAAGCGCATATACTTACTTGCCGGCAACCCGCCAAAATAAAAGTCTGATTTTAAGGTTGAAAATTATTAAATTTCATATGAAAAAAGTAGTATATATTTGCATTTTTTAAAAGTTTACTATAAAATAATTGTATTTGTATTTAATACTCCCTTTTTATTTTAAAATAGTATTATCACACTTTATTATTTTGTTTATATTTTTTTTTTTTTAAACTAACTAAATAAAGTGCAATAATATTATCACTATTATTAATTTATTTTTTATAGTTATATTTAATGGGTCACACTATGTGCAGTGTGAGGACCAAACCAAATCTCGCTGAAAAACGTATGTGCCCCCTGATTATTACAACATTCTATTAATGTTCCTGGAAGAACATTTGTTCATAACTTAAACCAAAACTTTAGCTGGACATATGTGAAGATCAACATAGTGGTGCTCAAATGAACTAAAAACCACTGATTTTGGCTAATTAATCATCAGATTATCTCCCGAACACAGGTTCGGTGTTCATGTCCATGCATTACGCAAACCCATAAATCAATTAATTCCTATCAGGCCATCCGCTTCATTTAACCGCTGCGTTACGGCACCAAACAAAAGTGAAGGAAATCATTTTCCATAATTAGCAGTAAGCTGCTTAGCAGAGTAAAACTGAAGGCTTTTAAATTCCACCTGCCACATTCAATGCGCCTTCACAACACTGGGTCAATTTTGAGATCAATCTGCATATGCATGTTTGCATTTCAATATGATTTGATGATGCGTTACATTTGCTGGTGTTTCAGATTCACTTTGACAGTCGGTGAATGGCAAGAGCTAATAAATAATTAAATCAATTCAGCCATGCTGAGAGTGTGGCATCACTCCAAAGTTTTGAAGGAGAAAGATAAAACAGTTTAGAGCTCAGGGTATGGAGAGAGCTAACGTATATTTTCACTAAACTGTCAGAAGTCATTTATCAGCAAAATCCATTTAAAGACTGGCAGTGTTGAGGCCTAAACTGTTGATTTAGTTCTAAATACAGTATAGCTGTTTAGTGCTCAGTGCAGAGAGCTGAAGATGGTATTAGTTTGTCAGTAAAGTCAATTAAGTAATTAGCATATTAGACTTTTGTATAATGATATAAACAAGTTCATTTTTAATGTTCACTTTTCATCCATGAATGGCGATTTAGAGGCTGGAATTTTGCATTGTGAAATCATTTTTTTGCACATTTTTATAACATGGTGTAAGCAGTTTAAAGTTTACGTAGTTGAAGTACTTGTCCTGGTTTTGATAGTTAAAAAATAAAAATAGGGCACAATGTAGGCTAATGTATTAATATAAAGGAATTTTCAGTGTTTATTTATTTTTTACTTCCGTTTTGAATTTTGCACTTCATTGCATTGTGTTTTAGGGTTCATGGAAATATGTCTGTAAAATTACCAGTCAATTTTTTTTAATTCAATCAAATTTCATTCAAAAATTAGCCACAAACATTCTGCAAGTAGCATAAATTTCAACTATTTCTTTATATTTTATAAAATATTCACATTAGATAGTATTTATTATGATGTTTCATAGTGTCATCAATGTTTTTTTTTATTCATGTATTGTTATTATTTATTTTATATAATTTTGTTGTATTTTAATTTTTGCTATAAACAGCCTGATCTCATTACTATTGTATGAAATGTAAAAGTACATTAAAAAAATTGGTGTAGAAACAGTTTTCATTTAGAAACTACAAGTAAATTTCACAAATATTTACCAGCAAGCAACACACCAAATTAAACAAACTTTTAAAGTTAAAAAATATTTTTTAGTGTATTTACATATCTTAAAAAAAAACTAATCTTACATTTTTATATTTACTTTTTTATATTACCATTATTCCATATTATTATTATTATTACAATTATTATAAATATATTTCAATAGGTACATTTTTACTATATATTTTTGTTACATTAAAGTCACCATGAAATCAAAATGGAAAATTCTTATTTTTTAATGGAATACTGTAGTGTTTATTATAAATAATTTATCCGTGCACTTCATTATTTTTTTTTTATTCGTGTGCCCTGTAATCTTTAATCAAAAAGGTTAACCTCCACGCCCCCTCAAAATGACTCATCTTCTCTTCTGGTCACGAGCTATGGCACAAGGGCGGAGCTATCTGGAACTGCCAGCAGCTGCAGTGACGTCAGTGACGTTTAGAATAAACCACAGGGGAAAAGCTGAAGCTGATGCTTCACTTTATAGCACTGGCACCAGTCATGAGGGAGTACGTTACCCCTAAACATTGAAAAGATATTAGGATATTACGACATTACTCTTAGGACATTGCAAACTAATTTTTTTCATGAATATGACTTAACCTGATGGAGGACGCGCTCAGTCATTCAGGCAGTTTCTCTCTCTCTCGCGCGCGCTGTTTAGGCACGTCTTGTGCCGTTGATCGTCCTCGTCATCATTAATAAATAAAACATTTATTCATGCTTGGGTGTGGGCTGTGAATCCAGTGGAGAGAAATCCCCCACCACTAACTGCAAACTGGCATCTTAGATCTGCCTCCATTTTCCACGATCCAATCAATTCCCTGAAGGACGAAATCAAGTCCCGCCCTCTCATTTCAGATGCCGTTTCACTCGGATATACGTCACAGCAGAGAAGAAAAGACAATCGCAACTTCCGTTTCATGCCGACGTTAAAAGTTTCAGTGCCTGCAAACACGCAAAAATGTACCTGTGCCAGAACCAATCTAAGCGTACGAATACCTGTGATTACTGACGAGAACACGCTGCTATACAACACAAAAAGCCTTTTGTTGATTTTACATTTCACTTTCTTATCTTTACTGAGTGAACATAATCATTGTGACACGCGGCCTCGCTCTTCCTTCGGGTCAGTCGAGGGTCGTCCTGGGCTTATGAGCGCAGGAAATATGAATCTAAATTAATTCACATTCGCTCTAAGCCGAATCTTCTAAGCTGAAATGAGTGCCCATTCGCGGTGAATCTATCAATATGTAAATCAGCAGATGAGAACAGCCGGCAGAAAACGCCGCGCTGCGCTGATCACTCCAAAAGAGCTCCAGATAGGACACTGATGCTCCGAGACGGAGGTGTCTTTAGTATCGACTTCAGTACTTCATTTATGCAGTACGGTGATATGAGAAAGTGCCAGACTGTTTCATATATCACACTCAATCAGGGAGAGTGAAACGCTTTATGCACACAAGCGTAACGGCGCGCCATATGAGCATGACACGCTGAATATTTCATGTAGAGTTTTCCGTACTGTGTTCCAAACACTCCCGGAGTGTTTTCTTCACTTTGCTGGCTGTGAAGGGAATTACTAGATACGATTCCCATTACGGCAAAACAAACAAATAGACAAAAGGCAATAAACAAGGCTGTACTTTGATACTCAGAGCACAGCTCTGTCATTGCATTAAATAACAGTAGCTGTTATCTAACGGGTTTTGTGTATAATCACTGTTGAATGAAAGGACCTATTATATTTACGCAAACTGGATCAATGACATCGACTCTATTATACAATTAAGAACTACACTCAAGGTTATAAGCAAAGCTGTTCAAGTTTAAGAAGAGGTTCACAACAAAAAAAACAGGAGATAATATTAATATTCCATATTTTATCATCTTTTTTCAATGTCAGGTGTATGTTTAGGCAGTATCACCCATGCAAAAGTGGTGGACTGAATAACAGCACTGTGCAAGACTGTGCTGTGCATGATTTAGCCATAGGCACAATTTTAAGTGCGATATTGCTTTAACACAGATCTACAAATAAAGTTATAATTTTAGCCAAAAAAGTACGGTATTAAAAAAAGGAAATTGCCTAAAGCACCTTTAAAGTAGATATAATGAATTTAGATATACGCTAATGTATGCAAATGATACTCTTATGGTTGCTACACTCAAAAGCGCACATTTTTATAGCATAGTATAAGTAGTTAAACTAGACTGCAACCAAAGTGTCCAGGTTTTGCGTAGATGCTAGAAGTAAAGAGTATTTCAAAATTAGTCTAGTCTGAAATATAATATATTAAAACATAAAACGTTACATCAGAACAGATTTGGAGGAATGTAGCATTACATCTCTTGCTCACCAATGGATTCTATGCAGTGAATGGGTGCCGTCAGAATTAGAGTCCAAACAGCTGATAAAAACATTTGGTTTCACTTTATTTTAATGGTCCCTTTAACACATTCAGTTGACTATAAGTAACGTTGCACCTATATAACTACTAACTCTCTCAAGACTTTTAGAGTATTAGTAGACTGATAGTTTTAGGGGTAGAATAAGTTGACATATACTCACAAAGTTACTTATAGTCAGTAGAATGTCTGTTGGGACACCATCACAATAAAGAGCTAGCAGATATTAATCAGACAGTCTACATGTTGGTGCAAAGTTACTTATTGTCAACAGAATGCTCAAAAGGTACCATCAAAATAGAGTGTTACCAAACATTTCAATAATCCACACCACTCAAATCCATCAATTAACTATCTCGTGAAGTGAAAAGCTGTGTGTTTTTAAGAAACAAATCTATCATCAAGCACCGATTACTAGAGAAAACAGTCCAAATTTAGTCCTTTAAACAAATGTTGGTGGATTTTGATGTGAAGAACAACAAGGGATGGGCTTTTTCACTGGAAGAAACAAAATTATGGACTATTGTCTCATATTTTGGGCAAGAAGAGACGATTTAAAGTTAAAATAGTTTATTAATGGATTTGTTTCTAACAAACACATAGCTTTTCACTTCACAAGACATTAAATGATAGACTGGAGTGGTGTGTATTACTGTGATGTTTTTATCAGCTGTTTGGACTCTCATTCTGACGGCACCCATTCACTGCAGAGGATCCATTGGTGAGCAGGTGATGCAATGTAAACTTCAAATCTGTTCTGATGAAGAAACAAACTCGGTATCTATACAATATGACCTGACGGTGAGTACATTTTCAGCAAATATTAATTTGGGGGAGAAATATTCCTTTAAAACGGCTAAATATAATAATTTACCCTGTGTGCTGCCTTTGATTAAACCTAATTGATGGCCTTTTAGTTTAATAAACAAATTATTATGGCTGAAATAGCATTTGAGCTGTTTCATCACTGTCTGGACACATAGTGCATCTAATAACCGATGAACACTAATGAGTGAAATATTAGATGGATGCCACATTAGACATTCAGATCGAGTCCAAACAGTCTGTCCTTTAGTTCAGACTGGAAAATGAATGCATGAACTATTCTATGCATTACTTTTGGCACTAATTAATGTGAATCACTCCATATATAATTCAGTACTTCTAAAGCATTTTCCCCCAGGGATTAAAGGTCAAAGGTCACATCTTCAATGGCTATTGAGGGTCAAAGTTGATGATAATTACACTCACCAATCTGTATTCAGCCACAGAATAATTATGATGTTCAGTCATTGCAGCAATTGCCTAATGAATACTTTGAATCGTTCACGCATGGCTAGAGATGTAATTTATATTTTCAAAAATCTCAGCTATGAGACTGAAAATTGCAGTCTGAAGAGTGTGATGTGTGTGTTTCTCTATTAATTTCCCCCCTGATTTATTATTGACAGTGTGGACAGAAATGTAAATGTCATAATATAAATCACAAAGGGTGAAAAACAAACCTTCCAGCTAAAATAATGAGACATCTTGGGACTAAATCCTTTCTTATTTCCTTTTTCCTTCTTTATTATTTACCTGAAAAGACAGATCACATCTATCTCTTAGTTGTGAAGTTATTATCCATGTGTTTTTATGGTATTGGCTCAACAGAAGCCACTGTGTTATTTTGCCCAATAATATTTCCCACAATGCACTGCACAAATGTATTATTTAGGCTGCGTCTGCCATGTGCTACTTTTATACCTAGTGACCCTTCAGAGTTTGAGAAGAACTTAAATTCATAAAATCTTCAAGTGTTGACTGAAACCGACCGACCTGAGAGAAAAACAACTTTTGCTTGTTTACTTGAACTTATGCCGATATGAATTTTGTTGGGTGTTTATGAGGGGATTGTCTTTGTATCCACACTACAAAGGTAGGATCACCTCTAATCTTTCTCATCACGTATATATTGTATTTGATCTGAATGTGATTCTTATGGACTTCACATCCATGTTGATGGCAGAGTCACTGTGGGCTTTGAGTGTGGTGTAATTTTCTTTTAAATCTATTGAAAAGAAAACTCCTTATTGATCAGGACGCATCCGCATTGAGGATTAATGATAGGGAATAAATGAAATATAGATTAAATGATAACTGTAGGAATGTGAACCGGAATCCTAAAGGAACACTTTCAGAAAGAGGAAAAGAAAGAAAGAAATGTGGAGCTGAATTGACTTTCTGAGGTTTAGAGCATTGATTAAATGAAATCCCGTTTTGATTATGGCAGAATGGGATTACATGGACGAAAACCCAGGAAAAGGAAATGCTGGTTGCTCACACTGCAAATGTCCGGACCAGAATCATTGCCACATCCAGATTGATTACTCACAAGCTCACAAGAAAAGCCAGGATGATTGAATTTCCATAGCTGCATTGATGGACTATTCAAGCACTGAACAACAAGAGGATGAAAACCAATGGATAACAGTAGTGAAATCTGAGAACCAGCTATGATTTTCTTTATTTCTTACTTTCTCTTCAAGAATAATGGCTCTTGTTTCTTCTATTCACGCAACCATTCTATATTTACCGTTCAAAAGATCAGGATTTTTATTCAGCAAAGATCTAATAAATCTAATTAGCATCTAATAAATGCTAAATACTTTCTATTCATCAGAGAATCCTAAAAAAATGCATCAAAGTTTCCACAATAAATAAATAAATAATGAATGACCGACTGACTGACTGAATGAATGAATAAACAAGCAACTATTTTCAACATTAAGAATAAGAAATACTTCTTGAGCATATTAGAATGATTCCTGAAGGATCATGTGACACTAAAGACTAGAGTAATGATGCTGAAAATTCAACTTTTATCATAGAAATAATTACATTTTTAAAAGTATCAAAAAATAAATATTAACCTATTTGAAATTGTAATAATATTTTACAATATTACAGTTTTAACTGCATTTTTAATCAAATAAATGAAGCTTTGGCGAGCATAGAAGACTTAAAAAAAAAAAAACATTTAAAAAAATGTTACAAACCCCAAACATGGTAGTGTGTATATGAAATAATATTTTTTAAATGCCATGTATATTTAAAGCTCTCTGCAGAGTCAAATATCATAGACCGATGTTTCATAAAAAGTTAGCAGTGAAAATGGCAGTAATTTTCACAAACATACTATTTTGAAGCCTCTACACGTGTTTGACCAATAGCTGTCATCAGTGTACAGTATTTCAATCGATTCTAATTATTTCGCAAAGCAATTTATTCCGAAAGATTGGGCTGAATTCCAAATACCATTAGCGTACTTAAACTATTATTTGAAAATGCACATGCACAAACGATTCTTCAATGAACAGCATTAAAAAAAAATCAATTATTATTACCCAATACTCAGCATAACACATAAGCTCCACTCTTCACCACAACGGTAACTCCCAAAAAAGATAAAAACTCTCTAAATCCCAACATAACAGATAATTTGCAACACTAAAAAGTCTCCCTCTTTTCTCATCCTACTCAAAACACATAAAATAACACTTAATTTCAACATTTATTCTCCCCATTACGGCAATTCTGGGAACTAGAAATCCCCTGCCTGAATAAACAAACATGATTCATGTAATCTCGAAGCAAACAGATGAAATAAACTTTATCATTTGAAATTACTCCCTGACAAAGAACTGTGCTCCATTAATTCATTCTATACGTAACTTGAGCAGGTAGCAGAAATCTACTTTTGAGTAAGCGATGGCAGAAAACAACATATTCGAGGGACAGCAGGGCACTGTGTACACAAATGGATCCGACAGGACTTGCGGACAGCAGCGGTAAACATCAGCCGTGGCCTGGATTTACTGTACTAATGTCAGATGGAGGAAAAATACCCCGATGCGCTCTGAAGCGCCAGCCCTGATTCGCATGGATTTATTTGGTCTCCTCCTTTTGTCCATGACAACTCCCATTATTTTAGGATCACTAACTGAGACGTAGTCAAATCCCAGTGATTCAAAACAAATTGGCCTGGATCAGCCACATTATTTTAGAATGGCTCATCACTGCAGTACGATTCCTGCGGGATGAGTCGGATTACATCCGACCTCCTTTCTGCTCCCCGTTTGGTACTTGTGTTGTAATTTGTTGTGGTAAAATGTCTCAAACTATGATCATCAAATTCAAATTAAGGAAATCAAATTCACTATCATCAATCACACAAATCTTTTCTCCAGGAGGACTGACAAGATAGAGCTCAACAGTAACCACATGCTTTTAAAACAGTCTGGGTTTCAGAAGCAGGCTTAATTTATCATTCATTTTCTATATAATCATTTCTGAATTTTTGTCAGTAAACAGTTCTAACCTTTGAACCAATTTAGCAATGAACCACAACATTTGATTTTAAGATTCAAAACAGTGTTTCAAAGGAAAATGTACAGTACTTCTTAAAGGAACGAGCAAATTACTTTTAAAACTGGTGTGATGGGTCAAATATATGTTTTTAGCAGTTTTAATGTTAAGAAATTCAACAAGAAATCACTAATATGTATTTTATTTAGGTAGCTAGCTATTATCTTATTTTACCGAGGAGATCTAAAATACCTCGAGGGAGCTATCCATCAGCATTCCCATTCATCTCAATGGCATTCACTAAGCTAGGATGCCATCATTTTTGCATCATTGCTTCAGTTTCTGAGATGGCTTATTTTGAATGGGCTTTAATGTAGAAAACGGGCTTTATACCCACATAATGGTGTAGTTATGACTTCTACCAGCAGGGCTGACTACTGACAAAAACTATCTAAACCCAACACTATCTCACGACCAATTCGTACGTATGTTATGAGGTGGATAATTCGTACAAAATTTGTACGACCTCGCTCGTACGATTTGTGAAGACACCAGTGATGTGTAGGTTTAGAGGCGTGGTTAGGGGTAGGTCATTCATACGAATTCATACGAATTGGGGAACTCTTAAAATACGTACGATTTAGCAAAACTTATATGAATTTGTATGAGTGAGATCATACAAATTTGTACAAATTAGCCACCTATAGATCTATCTATCTATATTACCTTACAGATGTTTGGGGTTGATAATTCTCTTATGCTCACCAAGGCTGCATTTTTTTGATCAAAATTTTACAGTAAAATCAGTAATATTGTAAAATATTTTTGCAATTTAAAACCTGCAATTTTATTCCTGCCATGCAAAGCTGAATTTTCACTGAAACATTTCTTATTGTCATCAATGTTGAAAACAGTTGTGCAGCTCCATATTTTTGTGTTAACCATGATATAATCTTCATGATTCTTGATGAATGGAAAAAAGTTAAAAAGAACAGCATTTATTTTAAATCTATCTATCTATCTATCTATCATTTTTTGACAAACTTTGCTTTTCTAGTTAACATTTATAGTTAAATAATTTATTTGATTTACAATTCATTTAGATTGTACATGCTTATATTCAAATTTGAATTGCAAATTGAAGTGCAGTTTAGTGAATTGCAATGAAATATGAACAAAGGAGATTTGGGGTGTTCGGTGGTCACTTTTTTTTTTTTTTAATGGTCCGCCAACTGAAATAAGCACCACTGCACTATACAAAATAAGCAATGAGTTTCAGTACAGGCTCCATTTCACCCATTCATGCAGCTTTAATTACTGAACATTATCGGTTCTAATACTGCTGCTGTACAGCATAAAAATGCATGAGACGTTACCGGCACAGGCAGAAATATGACCATTCTGCTCACATTATCTTTCAGCTATTACCAATTATTTCTGCTGAATAAACACTGTGTCAAGGGAGGAGCCACAAGGTGCATTTTCCTACAAATTAGTCAGGAAAGGACCTGTCCCCCTTCACACGAGCGACAGCGTAATCGATATTCCTCACTTTTTTTTAATGTCTAAAGCACAGCTACGGAGACAAAGAGGCGATTTGGTATTCAGCATTAACTGCTCAGAGCTGCAGTTCTGTAAGTTTTGGATGTCAAGCGAAATGCCAATGCAAGAAGTGCAGGCTGTGGCAGATTGTGCAGATTAGAAGATTTTAATGAAGATTTCTATCTATCTATCTATCGTTCTATCTATCTATCGTTCTACATATCTATTAGGGGTGGGCGATAAACCAGTAGACACGATTAACCGGTAGAGATTTTGGACTGTCGTCTCTATGGCGGTTACACGCTACATGGTCACAAAAAACGTATCGCTTGCACGCATTTTAAGAATTGTGGTTTGAAAACAAGACAGTGCTTATAGAGCTGAGTTATTTTTGCCACTTTATAGGCCTTGAACGGTTAAATACACACACTTTCATGTGTAAAAAGGCCCGTCTTTGCAAGTGAAACCAAACAGCTGAAAAAGAGCACACATGTGCAACAGTATATTGGATCCGGGCAGCAATATTACATTAAGTACTGGTACAAGCCATATTCTGAAATATTAGCAAAATTATACTGCATTATTAAGAACCAAGACTTGTATTGTACGACATTTACAATGCACATTATGAGAGTTAAAATGATGATGACGGTTTCCTTCATTCACAGAATGACCATTTAAAAGTTCAAAGTTCTCAGCTCACAATTTCGCCACCTAATTTCAAATCGGCACGCTTACAAATTGATTATTTTAACATCAAGAGAAACTCTTCCTCATATATAACCACGGTACTTAATGAACAGATTCTTATTTGCCCGCTGGGTGTCTTCTGACACACTCTGAAAGAGTGCTCATTATTGGCTCATTAATGAAAATCTTAATTAAGAACATCATTCACGGCACTGCCATTCAAATGTGTGCTTGTCTGTTATGAGAACATCTAAATCTTCGTTTAACTTCTAGTTAAATTAAGGCATTGCATGATGAACATTTATACATCTCAATGAAGTGGTAATTGGCTGTTTGTGTCTCAGAAAATGTACCGGCTGCAACTAATCACAGACAAACATAAGAATCGCTCTGCGTAGCAAATTTGTAGTCTATTGTCTTTCTGTGCATACTGTTAAATAGAGATGTTGCCATTTTTGTGCATTTTGGATTTATTTCTATCGTATAAACTAATTTCAACCACTCCTGGTCATTTTCTCAGAGGATCATAGAGCATAGATCAAAGACATAATTATGACAGGATACATATCAGTAATGCAGACAATCTACATAATGCTCTCTATGTCATTTTCATATAGGATAATTATTATGATCATTACTGTGAGTCTATTTCTTAATTTGGCTCATATCAGCTAAATCTGAAAGAAAATATCTAAAATCTAAAAATTTAATCTAAAAATTACACCTGAAATCATTTTCTGAAGAAAATGCGAGTTAACAACCCACTAGTAATGACACACCTCTCCTCAACAAACTGCACAATTTGAGGCATCATTCATGTTTGCAGCACAAATGGTGTGGGACGAGTAAAGTTTAATAGGCTTAAGGATTTGATTCAAACTTCTCCAGACAGAACAGGTGTTTTTAGTTATGATGTTATGACTTAAGAAATTCAAGTGATCACTAATTAAACCGAGAGAGAAGGAGAGAGATGGGAGGAAAGAAGGCATGCACATATGCTCACTCATACACATGTCTGGCAGCTCAATGCAAGAAGTGCAGGCTGTGGCAGATTGTGCAGATTAGAAGATTTTAATGAAGATTTTCACCCCAGACAGGGCCGTTTCTAGCCAAACTAGGTGGTTGCCTGTTAAGGAGATGCCAACAAGGGAAACAGTCCACCTATATGGCATTAAAATAGCCAGACACAGCCTTGAACCTGGGAATTCAGGTCTGGTCTTTAGTGTGTTGAAGCTCTGTGAGAAGGTGTAGATTGTTGACTGACTGCAGGAAAACCTAGAGAGGAAACAGAAAAAGAGATTTGAGCGTCTTTTTGGAGCTCTAAGAACAAACTTTGAATTTTTCAAAAGCACAATTCATCACAGTGCATTACTCAAGCTGTTTGTGGGGGAAAATGTTGTATAATGTATTATTAGTGATGTGGAGTATTTATCTAACAGCCCTCTATTGTTATTAGAGATATAATGCAGAATATAGCGCATGACCTTGTTTGGTAGCTACAAACGGCCTGTAAAACCCCAAACCCAAGTCACCCCACACTGTTTGTACTTCAAACAGTGCTTTTACTTTTCTAAGCTCTCAGCAATCAATTTTCACCTGTTAGACGATAAAATACACACACAAAAAAACAGAATATCATAAAAACTGAATGAGCTGTTTAGAAACTACAAAAAAAAAAAAAACTATGCACCACAATAACAACCACTTAAAAAACATCCTAAAAATATCTATCTATCTATCTATCGACACTGAACAAAATTATAAACGCAACACTTTTGTTTTTGCCCCCATTTTTCATGAGCTGAACTCAAAGATCTAAGACTTTTTCTATGTACACAAAAGGCCTATTTCTCTCAAATATTGTTCACAAATCTGTCTAAATCTGTGTTAGTGAGCACTTCTCCTTTGCCAAGATAATCCATCCACCTCACAGGTGAGGCATATCAAGATGCTGATTAGACAACATGATTATTGCACAGGTGTGCCTTAAGCTGCCCACAATAAAAGGCCACTCTAAAATGTACAGTTTTACTGTATTGGGGGGTCTGGGGGGGTCCAAAAACCAGTCAGTATCTGGTGTGACCACCATTTGCCTCACACAGTGCAACACATCTCCTTCGCATAGAGTTGATCAGGTTGTTGATTGTGGCCTGTGGAATGTTGGTCCACTCCTCTTCAATGGCTGTGCGAAGTTGCTGGATATTAACTGGAACACGCTGTCGTATACGCCAATCCAGAGCATCCCAAACATGCTCAATGGGTGACATGTCCGGTGAGTATGCTGGCCATGCTTATGATGTTATGACTTAAGAAATTCAAGTGATCACTAATTAAACCGAGAGAGAAGGAGAGAGATGGGAGGAAAGAAGGCATGCACATATGCTCACTCATACACATGTCTGGCAGCTCACCTTTGCCATCTTCTGGTTAATAATAAAATAAAGAGTTTGAGATTGAGACTGTAAATCCAAGACCATTTTCAATCATCTGACCTGACATTTTGCCATATAAACAGACTATTTTTTCAGTTCTAGATTAAACAAGTTCTACAATGCCCCGGTGTGATATTTGTAAAGGCAGGGTTTTATCAGTAAGTCTATTTCACAGTTGACCTGTCTTCCCTGAAAATCAAAAAGCTCTCTATAGCCAATAAATTGGTGGCTTGAGCTTTTTGAGCTCCAGATAAAATGTTGAAAACTATAATTTTCCAAGAGCTGTAGGCACAAATCTCACTAATAATCAAACAACGCACGTTTTCACGATTCAACACTCCCATCCCAAAGAATTTAGTCATTCGCAAGTACTTATACTTTCATAACGCAACATACTTCTGAGTGAAACAAACTGAGGAGAAAAAGAAGATATTATGCCATAAAGACCCTCTGAATGCATATTTGCATTTCACTGCTTTGCTTTTCCATTGCTGTTCTATTTAAACGTGCTAGGCGTTTCTACATGTTTGACTGTTGTGCTAGCTTCTCGCGCATGACAGCGTTCTTAAACGCGCGGTCACATTTACTGTTGTTTAGCGAATTTTCGCGGTCAAAATGAAGTCATTACAATGAGTATCCTTTAGAGGGCAAAATATTTCCCTTTGCAAATTTTGCAAGTTGGTCACGCTAATTTGCTGTGTTGACCAACAGAAAGCCGCTTGGTTTAAATGCGAATTGTATGTGGTGATTAAAGGCAGAGTAAGTGATTTCTGGTAGCCAATGTTGATATTTGAAATCACCAAAACAAACACGCCCCTACCCCAAAAGGGTCTTGCCCCTATTTTGATAGCTCCGCCCCACATATACGTACGCAACCCAATAGCTATATAAATTAATATGTGGTGATGAAATACTTTGTCATTTTTACGTGTATATCACCAAGATTACACTAAAAAAACAGTCCATTACAATGTCCAAAACAATTGTCCTAGCAACAAGATGAACACTGCAACATAATAATATTAATACTGAAGTCATCTGAGGCCATTTTCATGATAATACACAGGCTAAGTCGCAAGATGGTGGCAACTTTGTTTGTTTGAAAGAGAAAGAGCCAGTCTATAGAAGCTTGTTTCTGCCACGGAATAAAACAAAAAAATTAAATAAATAAAAAAGGTAATGGTGTCTTTTTCAGAATTGTGAAATATGAACTCAGAATTGTGAATTTATATTTTGCAACCAGAATTGTGAGACAACTCGCAATTAGCTTTTTAATTCTGTTATTCAGTGGAATACAAAAAAACAAATTGCGAAATGTAAACTCAGAATTCTGAGAAAAAAAAAGTCAGAAATGCAATATGTATCATTCCAGTTATGATTTTAGAACTTGCAATTGCAAGATATAAACGTGCAATTCTAATAAAAAAAAAGTCTAGTTAAGATGTTGAGAAGAAAAGTTAGAATTGTCAGATATAAACTCGCAACTGCAAAAAGTTAAAATTGTAAGATAAAAAGTCGCAATTATCTTTATTTTTTTTTATTCGTGGTGGAAACAAAAAAACAGAATTTGTGAGATGTAAACTCAGAATTCTGATTAAAGAAGTGAGAACTGCAAGATGTAAACTCACAATTACGAGTTCAGAATTTGAAATAGCGAGATATAAACTCAATTGTGAGATTAAAAAAAATGTTTTTGTCTTTTTTCCATTTTTTTTTAAATTCTGTGGCTGAAACAAGCTTCCATACAAGTCAGTGTGATACGAGTAACATGAAAGTAGCGCCCGTTTCATGCTCTAATGCATTGCCATGAACAACAATGATTATTAGGAAATGACAGACCACTGGATGCAGCAACTGATTGGTCTAATATAACATATTTAACTGTATTTTATGAAATAACAAATCTTTAAGGTAATGTCAGACAAACATCGAGTATGAAATCTTCATATGGCAAGATAACTCCTTGAAAATGAATGAGGGAAGCATCTATGCTGCAGGCACTCAGGATTTACAGTTCCCATAAAGAAGAGGAGTGGAGCGAGACATTTTCTGTGGCCTGTGTACAGTATCCTGTCTTATCTCCACCTCTCAAACTGCTCTCTCAGGATTCTGATGACAGTAAAGCAGCTCTCCTGCATGAATTGAAGTGCCTTAATGCCTGCAATGGCATTTTGAAAGCCATTTCAGGGAGACCGTGAATTTGCCATCATATGGGTTGAGACATTACGATGGCAGATTTGGTCATAGCTAAAACTGACATTAATGCGGAATGGTGCACATTATTTGGATGTTTGTTTCAGACATATAAGGTCTAAGGTAAATGCTTTTAGATGTGTTTATTGATTTTGCACTCTGAGAACATTTAAGGCTTTCAAATCGACTCAGTTTTGCTGTTTTGTCTCCGGGAAGCTTCTTAAACGAGTTTGAGAACATAATAAACAGGTGAAATTTCATTTTCTCCTCCTTTTTTTCCATTTCCAAGAATAATATTGTTTATCCACCAGCTATTTTAGTACGTGCCATTTGAAGAAAAAAGGCAAATAAACAAAAGAAACCATTTCAGCTGAAGTATTCAGAGCTCTAGAGAAGCAGCTCTGAATTAAACATGCAAAATTATGCATGACAATGTAATTTTTGAAATGACATGTATGAAAAAAAAAAATGTTAAACAGGAAAGGAGGGGAAAGCAATTGTCGCTATCACAGCTCATATCTTCACCTCTTCATCACTGTTGCCTGAAAAAAAGATTGGAAATTTGCTTGTAACTAGAAAAGAAAATCCAGTGACAAACTTACCTTGCTGTACCTGTACAATGAATATTGAAATGAAGTTCAGCCCAAAGGCTATTTTGCTTGGAAAATTAAATTATTACATGCTGGCCAATGTAGCCTGGAGCTGTGACAGTTTAGACCGCTCTAGATCAGTGGCTCTCAACCTTTATAACTGCAAGGTCTCCCTTTGTCAAAGTCGATTTTCGAAGGCCCCCTACACAGACTGTGATTTTTCGTCTTGTAGTTTTGTTGAAAATAATGAAAAAAGGGTGCTTTTTCCAAGGTGCTTTAACCAACAGAATCTAGGGATTTCAACACATAAGAAAGCTGTAATGCAGTGGAAGTTCTCTCTTTTTTTTTTTTTACTGTGGACATTCTTCATAACATTATATAAAGGTTATATAACATTTTTTTTGTAAGTCTGTAAGATTTTTTTTAATGAAAGAAGTCTCATATGCTCGCTAAGGCTTCTAATTAATTAATTTTAATATATTAAAATGTTCCTTTAATATCTAAAAATATTCCATCATTTTAGCTTTTAAAATATTGATAAAAATTACATCATTTTAAGATATTTTAAGACATCACTCTTGGAAGTTTACTGAGGCCACCTAGTGGTAATACCGGTAATAAGAGAAGTTAGAAATCAACTTTTCTTGATGGAGATAAAAAATAAGCGACGAAAAGAAAAACTAAAACTAGGACAAACACAGGAGTGTAGTCAGCCTAAAAAAAATCCACACTCTGAAATAAAATATTTAGTTTGGCAATTCTAGTTTCGATATTGTTAGAAAGGTAGATGGAAGGGAAATTATTTTTAACCAGAGTTAAAATGAAAAGTGGGTGAAAGTGAAGTTAGAGCATCTTTGTGTCTGTCTGATGACAAAAAATTGCAAATGTTTCCATTATAGAAAGATGTCAAATGTGTGGTCCATGGAGATAGAACCTGTGGAATTCTGTATTGTACAGCCATCTAGTGGCAGTATGAGTGGGATCCTTCACAGGAGATACAAATGACATGAACATGAATAATGAGTTTTGAGCTTTCACATTAACACCATTAGATAGTTTGATTGATTGTTGACTGCTACTGGGTTACATATGTGTGTGTGTGTGTGTGTGCGTTCAATAATTAATACTATATATATATATATATATATATATATAATATTTGTGTTTAATAATTATGCAATTAATATACTGCATTAAAAGACCATTTGAAAGATGTGACAATGTGCTCCAATAAAAATGTCATCATGAGAAACAATTCAAGTGTATTAAAAGTCTAAATAAATAAATAAAAAATGAAAACAAACAACCAACATATCTTGTTTCAGTCCAATGCATTTAACCAATGAACCTGTGCGCAGAAAACCAGAAGTGAAAGTCTATTTGCATGAGCAGAGAGGAGTGAGTCTCCCGGAATAGAACAGCACGGTGCCAGATGTTCACTGCCCCAAAGGGAGCGCGATTTTACATTCATAAATAAATGATGCATGCGACTCCTACCTGTCATAGGGGACTCAGATATGGCTTCATTCCCAGGAGAGAGCAGGACCTACTGGGAAGCATCAGGATTGCCTGGCGTATGGGATCTTGGCATGTGTTACTCTGCAGACATACAGCTCTCCTGTCTCCCAGCATTACTTGAGGAACTTTATTGCAGCTGAATAACCCATTCTGCTCACTTTCTTCAGCCCTCAGTCACCTCTGACATCTGATGCACACACATATGGAGGAGAAATGCAGAATATAGATCAATTTTGCTTTAACCACTTTTATTCATTATTTTGAACTCACTTAAAAAATGAACATTGCAAAAACTCTAATTTAAGGGACATCAAGGCAATTTCAAGGAAACTGAAATGGTGCACATAATATTTGTGTGAGATGATAATATGCTTCGAATCAACAGATAAAATATTGTTTCTGGAGAAACTTGTTAGATAAAATATATAATTATCATCAATGGATGTGAAATGTACACTAAATTGTTGAATGACTTCTATATTTCGTATATAATTTAGTTTTTTTATATAAGTTAATATAGTAAATAGTTCAACAGCTGCTCAACTCAACAATTGTATAATAACCAAAATAACTTAATAATTGTGATCAATCAATTAAATAATGTTCATAAATGGTCTCCTGATATTTGTTCTCATATATTTTTATAACACAATGATATCTATTCAAAACATCTTCAGTATTATGAGATTTGTGGGTTTAACAGGCTTTCATTAGAATTACACATTTATTTTTCAGGATCCTACACGATACAAATTCTTATATAAATAATAACCGGAAAAATCTTATATATAAAATATATAATAAAAATATAAAATAATAATATCTAATTTAAAAATGTACATTAACTGATTTTATTCAAATCAAAAACAGTATTTAATAGGACTAAAAACAACCTGATTACATTAAACAGACTATTAATTTAACTTAAAATTAGCTGTAACAGCTAAACTGGAACACTTACAGAAATGTTACAAGTGTACAAAAACATTAATATACACTAACTAAATCTATACTCAACAAAGTAAAGTAGGTAGGCTAGTAACATCAACAAAAGTCTTTTTTTAAGGATAAATTTTGCGGCCAGTTGGTTCTGTGCATATTTATTATGTGTATATATAAATACACATACAGTACATATTTTGAAAATATACATATTTATATTCATTTAATTTATATGATAAATAAATAAATGTTTAATGTATAAAAATAATTTTTTTCTGAAATATATACATGCATGTGTGTGTATTTATATATACATAATTAATATACATAGTACACACACATATATTATGCAAACAAAAACTTATTTTGGATGCGATTAATCGTTTGACAGCACAAATATATATATATATTTTTTTTTTTTGCACTGTCTAAATGAATGAGTAAATGAATTTCAAGTATTGAGTTTTTACTTTTTTTTTGGGAAGAATTTATTGATGACTTGAAATCATGTTGCATGTGGATTGAAGAGAGCACAGGATCCTCTTTTTTCTTTTTCTTCAAAACTCGTCAATTTTTTTAAGTCAGTTACAAAAAGGTAGATTAGTCTAATTTGAATCCAAAAAGACTGCTAGTTGGTCAAACTAGTTCTTAATAAATAGTGGCTATGTTTATGTAACTAGGACTTTCAGTCCCTCCCTGCAAAATGTTTTACTTTTTACTCAGAAATCTTTCACCTTTATGATACACTTTAATTTATATCATTTAGAGGAGGTTGTGAGATATTTACTCTAATAGGAATCATTGAACTTTTTCCGCATGGAAACATATCCAATACCACCCAACGTAAGCAGAATATTTACACTGACAAGATCATTTGCATTAACAGAACTTTAACCTTAACTGCTCTTTATAACCTTGTCAGTTTTAGTGTTTCATACAAGAGCAACATTTAATGACAGTACAGCTGACAACAGCTATGTTTTCCATCATTCCCATCTGCATACTGGCCATTGGTATTCAAGGTAGGTCAAATAAGCAATGCTTTATATTTTTAATCAGATATGATGAAGATATTTCTAACTATTTATTTTACAGGCTCAAATGGACAAGTGACAGTAACTCAAACTCCTCAAGTCCTAACTTCTCAACGTGATGAAACGGTCAAAATAAACTGCAAAACCAACTCACCTGTTGCTGACTGTAGTCTCTGGAGGAACTGTGTGTTCTGGTACCAGCACAAACCTGGACACGCTCCCAAACTCCTCATTTATCACATACGCGAACGCCACTCAAACATCCCATCTAGATTCAGCGGCAATGGCGCTCACACTGACTTCAACCTGACCATCAGTGGAGTCCAGAAAGAAGACGAAGCACAATATTACTGTATGACAACACACAAGATTGACAACAAGTATGTGTTCACACAGTGATAAAGGGTCGTACAAAAACCTCCCTCAGTCTCATTCACACTGTCTGCACTGCTACACACTGCAGGTGCTGATGGGAAGGAAGTGAAACAGCACAATGACACACTGACTGGTTATAATACAATTTAGGATTTAGAGTTTAAAGTTTATTTTACATAGTTTTAGACTTTTATTAATTTAATGTGCCAGTGAAGCTGAGATTAAATCTAGAATATGCATTAGCGAATCTTGTTTAGATTACAGATCAAGTTTTCAGTGCTATTTAACTATTTATAATGTTATTTTTAATACTTTTGAACTGAGCTGTTGTTCTCCGCGATATGACTGTATAAATGTTTTTTTAATAACATTTCATTTACTCTAACATCCTTTTTTTTAAATTATATTTAGGACAAGAAAACATTTAAACAAAATGCTAAAAAATAGACATTTTACTTTTAAAAGCAATTAAGACCATTATGACAACACCATTTATTTACTTACAATAAATGAAGCAAAATCTATTTAATTGTCATGCTAAATCCTGGCCCATTTGTCTTATAAAATATAATATAATATAAAATATTCTTACATTAAAATTTAAATTATATTACAAATATTAATATAATTGTAAAATAATACTAGATTACTGAACAGCAACAGTAAAAAAAATGTAATAAAACTACTTTTATTTGCTTTATTTTTAACTTATTTTAATGTCATTTTGTCATATATTTTTTAAAATGTTTTAAAAGTGTATTTTTGTTTTATGTATACGTTTGACTTGCTTAATCAAACTATGAGATTTAAAGTTCTGTTACATACTATATACAGAAACCTGTTACACATGAAATTACACCCAAATAATTTTTATGCTTATATAATAAGTATAAGTATTGCTTTTTATTTCTCCTCTTTCCTATTACTTGTTTCGCTTCTGTTTCAGTTTTTATAACCATTTCTTACTATGTGTAAGTAAGTTGTTGTTTTTTTAGCATGTGTGTTTGGCAGTGTTATTTTTTTAGGATTACTGATAAACTACTGTCATTTGATTTGTATTATTTGTATTTGTTATTTATTTTAATTTTAGTTAAATTATGTCTGAATTTATTATGTCTGTATATGTCTTTTATTAAGTTTTAGTTTTAATTTGAGTTATTTTAATACTTCAACAAACTAAATGGAAATGAAATAATATATATATTGAATTTATAAATGTGTATATATACAGTATATATGTATGTGTGTGTGGTTGTACATACACATATGTAGTTGGTTTTTTGGTGTTTGGCTTAGTGTTATGTTAGAATCATTATTATACTCTTATACCTTTTGTTCTTTAATATTTTGAATTGTTTTTAGCTTTATTTTTTTGTTTTTCATTTAAATGTTACGTTTTGAAATTTTGTTGTATGCATTTGTCACTTTTATTTAATCTCTTTATTTTAAAAATGTGTATAGGTAGTATTTATAACGTTCTGTTTTTAGTTGTTTTAATACTACAATTGATTGCTTCTGTTGTCCTCATTTGTAAGTCGCTTTGGATAAAAGCGTCTGCTAAATGACTAAATAAATAAAATAAATAAATATAATATAACTTGAATTACTTGAATTTTATAGGATGTACAAAATAAAATATGATCATAGGTCAATACTGTTGCATTAGGAGCAAATCTCTTTTTGGCCTTAATTATCCTTCATACTATTATTTCTTGGCCTGATACTGTGCACTGTTAAATCAAGTTAGTAAAATATCATAATACATAGACTTTTATTTTTAGATTCTTTATATTTAGTTAGATATATACATTAACTTTAATGGCACAATTCTGGTGTTCAAGTGAAGATTATTTTCATGCGAACAGCACAATTTGCATAGTAATTTCAGCGGCGCGCTACTGTCAGCTATATAATCTTGTGACTTTAACCTCATAACTATGACCTGCTTTTATAATAATCAAAACACAAAAAATGGCATTTTTAATTTTTCTCATCATCTTTTTTATGTCACTGACTCTTTCTGTTCAAGGTAACTTTCAACTTTAATCTCTACTTTTCTTTGTTATATTTAAGAAAAAAAAAATTATTTGTGTCTAAATAATTGTATTACCATTAACAGACTCCAATCAAGTGACAGTGACTCAAAACCCTTCGAAGAAGACTGTTGAATCAGGACAATCAGTTACAATAACATGTCAAACCAGTCTTGATGTTGGTAACTGGTGTGATAGTAAATATTGTCTTAGCTGGTACCTCAAGAAACCGGGAGATGCTCCTAAACTCCTCATCTATCATGGACATATCCGATATTCTTCCATCCCATCTATATTTAGTGGAAATGGATCTGATAAAAATTTCCAGCTGGTCATCAATGGAGCCCAGAATGAAGACAGTGGAGAGTATTATTGCTTCAGTGACTTAGGTGGTCATAGATTCACACAGTAATAAAGACCCGTACCAAAACCTTCTTCAAGAACCTGCTGGGATCAACCACAGATGCTGTGAGAGGAAGTGAAACAGGTTAATAACACACAAACATATCAGTGGTGAAGCAGACATTTTATAGAAAACTTCATGTTTCAGTGGATTGGAAAATAAAAAGAAAACAAAAACAGTTTATGTCAAACAGTACCAAGAAAAAGAATAGTACTAAAAATGTCATTGACCTGTCCTGGACGAAAATTGGGGGTTAACCTGTGGTGAAACTTTCTTTGCATATAATAAGAGTGGGATTCTTCAGGAACCGACTCAGAGATCCGATTCCAATCGAATCTCTTATCGAATCTGCCTGGTGACAGACGAAGTGTTGCCAAGTCAGCGGTTTTCCAGCGGAATTGGGCTACTTTAACTGTTGCCGCGGATTGAAGCGACCCCAATAACGTGATATTTAGCTCCTGCAATTAAAAGTCACACGTTAGTGACTTTTGAGTAGCAATTGCTACTCAAAAAAATGTTTTATTTTTACGCACGCAATTAATTGCGTGTTGTGAAAAACCTGGCAACCCTGACAGAGTTCGGAAAAACAAAAAGGCAACACGCGAGGTCACTTACCGTACTAATGAATAGTGGACATCCTCGATTTAGTTTATAACAACCATCCTTTACGCTTTGTTCAGTGATTCCGAGTCTTGAGCTTTGTTGTCAGTGTAGAATCAAAATAACACGCACTGCACGCGTCAAGCGAAAGCCCGCGTTTTTCACGGCGGCGTAGTGAGGCAAATCGTATACAATGAAACAAGCCATTTCCCTAGTAATTCGATTCGCTGTTTCCGAATTTCGTGGGAGTTTAGATACTTTAGATGCTCGAGATTTTTTGTGGAGAATTAGTAACAAACAGAATATGGCACAGTACCTACCCGTGCACACGCAGCCGCAGCCCACAGAATCGATTCAGATGAGTCGTTAAAAAAAATAATCGCAATGCGTCGCTAGATAGGGTTGTTTATCCATGCCATACTCCATTTAAAATATTTCAAACATGTCCTTTGCGTGTTAATAATTATGAATCCCTTAATGAGACCATAAAACTACATGGAATTTGTAGTTTGTTCACATCACAGGACAAAAAATTGATAAAATTGTGAAAATAAATTCAGTCATTTTAATAGAGATAGTTTATTCAGTTAAGTAAATGCTCATGACAAAGAACTTAGTGTATTCTCACAGAAATGTATACATCTTTATGCATTCTACAAAAGTCGCCACCAAAACCATGTAGTTTGACAGCTGGTTAGCTGGTTGACTAACCAGGATCTTTCACGTTTCTTACATGTGTAATCTGTATAAAATGTGTGGTTCTTTGAAATTATTTTCAATTAGTGTTATTAGACACCAGCAAACAGCAATGTTTATATAAGGCAATACATTCCTGTATATGCAAAACACTCCAACTGCATATTAAGACATTCTCATGAGTCATGATAGCTGACAGGGCAATGTGTGGACTGCATTACAATCACATTCATTTAATTGGCCTTAAAGCAACTTCTTTCGTAAGATATATTTGCAAGATAGCATTTTGGGGAAACTGACAAGCTAAAAGACAGGTAACTCTCCAGAAAATGTACATTCTAATTGACACTTCAATCCAATCATGCCATATTAATGCTAAGTTTATTATTTCCTCAGGACAGTAACATCATCTACGCAAGTAAGTCAATGCTGATGCTTCTAGCTATACTACCTCTGATTTTTTTAAAAACGAGGCCGAACACAATTCATAAGACAAACAGACATTGCATTCTTAGCGTTGCCACTAGCATTAGCGAGCATTAGCATTAGTGTAAACTGTTTTCATGGCAGAGCAACAGTTTGAAGAGAAAACTTGTTAAGCTTAACTTCTGATGTTTATAGCTGGTTTAATGGCATATATAGTGCAACTCTATCGCCGAGTACTGAGGTTTTTTAACACCACAGTAACATAAAAACGCACATGCACTTGCAATGTGTTGGCATCTGTATTAGCATACTTGCGTAGAGTATGTTTCTGGCCTAACAATAGTTTTTCTGTTTTTACGTCACAAAATGAAGAAGATTGGCAATAATGAACTGTAACAAATTAGTTTTTTCTAAACTTTTTTTTCATCTACTGAGCTCTCCACAGCAGACACCTCCTACCTACACCACATACGACTTTCTTCAAGAGAGGCCGAATTGCCCTTAAGCATCCAATGGGATTGTGGGAAGGACGGTTCCTACAGTGACACCTGGAAGTGCTGGATGGAGACTCGGGGAAGGTAGCACAATCATCTTAGATGGGCATTTCTGGTGCCCCCTAACCTGGTCAATCACTTGTTGTCATAAAACCATGTCATGTTTTTTGACCACAATTTCAATTATCCATACTAACTGACAAACTGGATCATTCGTTTCCATTAACCTTCTCCTTCTGTTGGCGGGCCTCCCTCTCAGGTTCCACTGGCATGTAAATGTCCATCGCCATCGCAACAGACCATTGTCATTCATATGGTTGTTATGGCGCTAGCAGACCCACGGTGTCGGTTCAAAGCTTCCTCCAGGAACGCCACGATCTTGTCACCATCCTCCTGTGGAAATTGATGGCAAAATATAGGCATAGGACAAGAAGTTGAACAAGAAGTGAACATTTAGCTGTAGCTGCTGCTTCCATGTGATTTCATGTCACATGCAAGAAATGATACTGATATGCTTTGAGATGATGAACATAGTGAAAATAGGAAATTTGCAGTATGTAGTGTGAATCAGTGTGTTTTTTAGTCTCACCTCACTGATAAAGGAATGATGGATAAGTTCATTGACCAAATCTCTGGAACTGTCATCTGTAATAACCACATATCAGCATTCAGTACATGATATTTTAAATCTGAACCAATCACTGAACACCATGACTTCAAATGATAGTCAATATATTTAAATATTGATAAGTATGTTTGAATATTTAAATACAAATTTCAAAAGCTAATACACAAAATAATGAGGAAATGAATAGTTTGTGTTGTTCCAAACCAGTGTTGTTTTTGATATTATTATAATATGTATTCATATTTGGATTTTTTAAATATATATTTTATATAAAAAATAAAAACGACTAAAGCACAACAGATTTACTAAAACTTAAACTATTTTTAATTATAGTTTAAGTTTCAGCAATTCTGTTGTACTTTCTGCATTTTTATTTTATTTTTATTGAGCTTTCATTTATTTTTATTTCCGCTTCAGAACTGTTAGTACTTATTAATAAACCATTAAGTAAGTTGCTAATGCAACAGTTTTTTCATCTAATATTTATATATTATTTTATTCCAGCTTTATTTCATGTGCTGAAAAACTAAATAAATATAATTTAATAGTTTAAGTAAGTTCTGAGTCACAAAACACTAAGGTCTACTTAGTTCAAATAAAAAATAGTATTTTGTAGGAATTATACCTTGATTAAAATATCATAATGTGAAATTAAAAATTAAAATTAAATATTTATTTATTCACTTTTTAACGCCATAAAAATGTAAGTAGAAATTAAAATATAATGCCACCCAACAATGCAGTAGTGACATACTGCATTGTTGGGTGCCATTCAATTTTAGCACCACTGCACTTATGTGGTGAAGAGATGATGAAAAATATATTTGCAAAAAAAAGTCAATGCGGTTAAACTCACTTGGCATAATATCACAGCTGAGCTGCCGATGGAGTTTATCATCCAGTTTCAAGAAAAGAGTGAGCTGTGAAAACAGCAGATATCAGTTCATTTGCCACTGATTCAACAGATGTTGCCATGTTGTACCCATTAACATGAGTATAATAGTCTGCATTATCATTAATAACAATTAAAACAAATGTAGATGAATCACCAGAGACACAAAGAACTAAACAGAGAATCACAATCCCATTCTAACACTACTGTGTCACTGATCAAGATTGCTCTTGGATGAATCTTTAAACAAAATAGCATGTGTACTAAACTGAGACAAACTCACATGAGTTTTAGTAGTTTCTTCATTAGACTCCAGGTTACAATGCATCTGTACCACCTAGAATGACAACTTAAGATTAACTAAGAAAATACTGAACTATTATACAGTAAATGTGCTTTGATGAGAACACACACCTTCCTGGTCTCAGCCTCTTGCGGCTCCGGCGTGGGGGTCTTCACTGTCTCCACCTGCTCTTGGGACATGGAGAGGGCACGAGGTACGGGATGGGGTCGAGTGGACGCAAAGTTCATCAGAGGGTAAATGCCATTCCTGAGCGGTAAAATGCACATGTACACATTACAAACCACAAAAACCACAGGTTACTTTTTTACATTATTGCTTTAACTGGTAACACTTACTTCACATCCTCCAGAAACTTGTCCAGCTCTAGAGGAGAAACGTGAGAATACCTGCAGGACAGGAGAGATAAAAAAATGAAAATGATCAAACACACATGATTGTATCATATTACATATCGTATCATATGTCAAATCATGTCACATCAGATGGCATGGTACTTTTATGCTATTGTTCAAAAGTTTTTCAAAAAAGTCTCTTATTATTATCTGATCAGAAATACAGTAAAAACAAAATATTATCTTATTATCTTCTATTTTAATATATTTTAAAATAGTCTTCACGGTCACATGATCCTTCAGAAATCATTCTAATATGCTGATTTGCTGCTCAAGAAACATTTATTATATTGAAACCCCTTGTGTGCTGCTTAATATTTTTGTGGAATCTATGATACATTTTTACACAAGATTCTTTAATGAGTTCAAACAGAATTTACTTGAAGGCATCTTTTGTAATAGTATAAATGTCTTTGCTGTCACTTTTGCTCAATTAAATGTGTGCTTGCTTTATAAAATGATTTATTTCTTTTAAAAACAAATAAAATCTTACTGACCCCAAACTTTTGAACAGCAGCTTCAGTTGAGACTTACTTGAGCTGAACGCAAGGACGATCTTTGTGAATAATCTCTGCCATGACTCCATTTGGGTCGAATGATTTGGTTTTGTCCTCCACACAGTTCTCTGGAAGCATGTCTTTAAACCCAGATAACATGTAAAAGCCAAATTAAATTTTTTTAATAATAATAATAAATTTTACCTGAAATCCTATTAATCTTAAAATGTATAATTTAGGCAATCCTTTACAAAAAACTACCTGAAATTAATGATATATTATTATAAAACGGATAGTTCCGGTCCTTGATTCTGATTGGCTGAGCCACATTCAAAGCTGTTGTAAATTACTCTACAAACATACATCTTTGTTTATGCTTGTCTGTTGCTTGGCAACCACTTTTTTGCAACCACAACTGATTCTGAGGAACTACATTGTTTGGTGGAAGAATACTGTTTTTATTAATATCATTACACTTTATTTGCTCCATGTTGGCTGTCATGTATGTTTTGTAGACCTTGGTTATTTTGTATTTGATTTGTCACCTGTAAGTAGTATATCTGTTTGCATAATAAAACAAAAATTTGGTTTAGAAACAGATTTCATGCAGAAATTGCTAGTAAATTTCTCAAACAATTAGAAAGAACCATCAAGTAACACATTTAATTAAACATGAAATGTTAAAGTAAAAAACTGAACTAGTATTTTTCTTGTAAAACATACTCCAGTAATCTTTGTTTCATTTACAACTTTGGAAATCATTTTTTACACTGAATATCAGTGATAGTAAAATAACACAGTTACTGACATGATCTTTCATTTCAGGAGTTCACCCAGATGTGTGTGCGTCACAATCCCAGACTCCGGCCGACGGCGCATGACCTGCTGTTTCACCGCGTGCTGTTTGAAGTGCACTCACTGAAGCTGCTCGCAGCAAACTGCCTCATCAATAACCAGTGTAAGCGTGCTTCAAAATAGATCAAAAATAAGAATGTATAGATTGTAACTGTCAGAAAAAAATTATATAGCCACTGCAAAAAACTGTTATATTTCCTCCTTCTCTCTCACTTGTAGTGACTCTTTTAATCATTTCATATATAGAAGATGTATTTAAATATGTAAGAGATAATGGACTGTGACTATATATAGGTATTACTGG
Organism: Sinocyclocheilus rhinocerous; assembly: GCF_001515625.1. Lineage (NCBI taxonomy): Eukaryota > Metazoa > Chordata > Actinopteri > Cypriniformes > Cyprinidae > Sinocyclocheilus > Sinocyclocheilus rhinocerous. The sequence continues at coordinate 696,596 of NW_015666183.1, forward strand.
ACAGAAAGATTGGTTTTAGTTTAAATTATTTTATTTGATTGCTATGTTGGATATAAGCTGTCTGGCAACAAGGTTGTGCAGTTTAGCAGTCATTGTTCAAAATAATATTTGTTTATTGTGACTGACCAATCACAATCAAGTATTCTGAGCCATGTAATAATAAAGCAATAAGCCCCAAGAAGCTGTGGTTTACAGTGAATTTATAACAGCTAAGGGGGTTTTAACAGCTAACAACGCCCCTTAGCTGTTATAAATTCACTGTAAACCACAGCTTCTTGGGGCTTATTGCTTTATTATTACATGGCTCAGAATACTTGATTGTGATTGGTCAGTCACAATAAACAAATATTATTTTGAACAATGACTGCTAAACTGCACAACCTTGTTGCCAGACAGCTTATATCCAACATAGCAATCAAATAAAATAATTTAAACTAAAACCAATCTTTCTGTCCAGTAATACCTATATATAGTCACAGTCCATTATCTCTTACATATTTAAATACATCTTCTATATATGAAATGATTAAAAGAGTCACTACAAGTGAGAGAGAAGGAGGAAATATAACAGTTTTTTGCAGTGGCTATATAATTTTTTTCTGACAGTTACAATCTATACATTCTTATTTTTGATCTATTTTGAAGCACGCTTACACTGGTTATTGATGAGGCAGTTTGCTGCGAGCAGCTTCAGTGAGTGCACTTCAAACAGCACGCGGTGAAACAGCAGGTCATGCGCCGTCGGCCGGAGTCTGGGATTGTGACGCACACACATCTGGGTGAACTCCTGAAATGAAAGATCATGTCAGTAACTGTGTTATTTTACTATCACTGATATTCAGTGTAAAAAATGATTTCCAAAGTTGTAAATGAAACAAAGATTACTGGAGTATGTTTTACAAGAAAAATACTAGTTCAGTTTTTTACTTTAACATTTCATGTTTAATTAAATGTGTTACTTGATGGTTCTTTCTAATTGTTTGAGAAATTTACTAGCAATTTCTGCATGAAATCTGTTTCTAAACCAAATTTTTGTTTTATTATGCAAACAGATATACTACTTACAGGTGACAAATCAAATACAAAATAACCAAGGTCTACAAAACATACATGACAGCCAACATGATTTGTGTGAGTGTGTGTGTGTGTAAGTGTAACTGGGTTTGAATTCGATTTTATTTCTATATTTTCTGTTTTCATTTTCATTTTAGTTAAAGTTTTAGCCAATTTGTTTTGTTTTTAGTTGTTTTTATTAGTTTTTGTTAATATGTCTATATAATTTTTAATAAACTTTTTTAATTACAGTATTTTAGTACAATGAGAACAATGAGGAATTTTTAACAAGGCTGTTGACAAAGCTAGTTTTAGCAGAATTAAAATAAGTAAGGTTTTCTATACTTTATTTTACTACAGTTCATGTTTATTTTATTTTAAATAATGAAAAATTTGGTTTATGGGTTTTAGTTTTAGTTAATAAAGAAATTCCGTTTTAATATGAAAGAACATTTTTAAATTTTCTAAAGAAAATTTACCATGGACGCCCCCTTCTGGGAACACTGGGTAAGAGCAGATGATCAGAGTGGGTTAAACTCATAAAAACACATTTCTTTCATGCAGTTTTAATAAATAAATGTGGGTTTTCAAGTTATGTTCATGTTATATAAGTCTCTGGTGTCCCTAGAATGTATCTGTGAAGTTTCAGCTCAAAATACCCCACAGATCATTTATTATATAATTTTGAAAATGCCTATTTTGAGTGGAAGCAGAAACACGCAGTTTTTCGTGCCTGTCTCTTTAAATGCAAATGAGCTGCTGCTCCCCGCCCCCTTTTCCAGAATAGAGCTGCGCCATTACAGCTCATACCTACTAAAAAACATCTGTTTTGGTTCTGATTATCATGTTTATCGCGCTGAAATCATAAGTTTTAAACCATATTAATTTAAACTTAGGTTTTCTGAGTGCACACATCCGAAGCACACGGACAGAAAGCGGCTGTCACAGCATGTGAGTACTAAACTAAGTTCTCATTCACACACAAGTTTACGTTAAAAACACACACGAGTTACAAAAAACAGTCGGTTATGTCTGTGAAGGTAAACAGCTGGGAAATAAATCGCATGTTTATTTTAGATCTGTGTGGCAGCAGCAATATACATTAAATAAATCAATAAATCCACTGCTGTCTTGTCTCCTCTGAGGCTGGGACTCTAAATAGTGTTCTGTGCTCGTCTGTGCAGACAAAGACAGAACAGTTAGCTTGTTTTGCTCAAACTTTCGCCTTGGCATTAGAGCTGGTACACCGTTGTCGCTTGCGAAATCAAAATGATGGCCCCGTGGGTGGAAACGTACAGATTAAGGGGTGGTAATATTATAATGAGATCCCTTTGCCACGTCACCAAGGGAGCGAAATCAGACGCGCTCATTTTTTCAGAGGCTTGCAGAAAAAGGCTTACCAAAACAAAAGTGATTGGGTTAATCTTTTTCACGTTTCCTTGGTTGGTAGATGCACCGGGGACCTGATTATAGCACTTAAAACCTGGAAAAGTCAGATTTTCATTATATGTCACCTTTAAATGTAAGTCTGTGCTGTTGTGTTTGTTTACCTGTTTTATCATCTGCCAAGTGAAAATCATGAGTCTGATTGCATTTTAAAAAAGCATCTATCATGCCTAATAAACATAACCCAGCCTTGCACATGTACCCTCATAAGCGGGTCTTCTAATGATTGGCCTGCATTGGATATGGCCTCCTTGGACACAACTGAATCCCCATTTGCCTGGATCTCCAACACGGCCATCTGAAGGAGTTTACATATTATTTCATAAGGGACTTGTCACATTTCAGTGCTGTAAAGAGCTGTATGTAATAACACTGCCAGCTCATGCTTTGTTGGTATCTCACCTCCAAAGCACAAATCCCAAAGGAAAAGATGTCAATGGCGTAGTCATCTTCACATGCTGAGTATAGAGAAGGAAATATAAAATATATAAAGCCAAAAGTACTTGTATGTCCGGTCTAAACAAATATCCAGTAGAAAATGCAGTGAAGAAGTGGTCACACTCACAGCCATACTCTGGACTGAAGAAGTGCAGGTTCCTCTTGTCATCTCGGTTTTGGTGTAGTTTACCACGGACGCCCCCTTCTGGGAACACTTGGTAAGAGCAGAGGATCAGTGTGGGTCAAGGTCTCATAAAAATACATTTCTTTATTAAAAATAAATGTGGGTTCTTAGTTTTCAGCCATTTTCATTAACAACTATATTACATTTAACCCTATAAAGCCTACTGTATAATTTTATACGCAAATGTACACAATCTACTATTCCTTCTGTCGTCTAAATTGATAGTTTATCATTTTAAAGCAAGGCCTTTTTGTATCATTTTAATAACATCTGCCTTCAGGTTGTGGTTCACATGTTTTGCTGTCAAATTTTTAATGATCTCTAAACGTGAAAGTAGCTTTTATATTGCAAGTAATATTTCAAAACTTACCCTTACTGAAGCAACTTAGCTTTACTTGGTTATCCTTGTTTAAATCATATTAAAATATAAGTATCAAATATGATCTCTCAATCATCATTTTATTGTGTTGCATTATGTTTTGCTGCCCGTAATGAAAACATCATGAAATTAAGCATTTAAAGATCATCTTAGTACGACATATTATTGGGAGATAATATATTTATATTCATATTAATTTCATGTAAGCCGTCTGTTATAAAGATCTCATCACCTTACATTACAAGCTATTAAAATTTCATCTTACTTTTTGACCATATAAATATCAACAACTGTAACAAATGGCATATTTTTGCTCAGTTTGGGCCTCTGAATAAAATGTATGTGTTTTTTTCCTCCTTGAGTATGATCTTTATATTCTCCTATGTCACACTACATAAGCAATAAAAGCCTGATGTATGAAATATGATGCTCAGAAAAAAAAAAAACACACATATGCAAACCTTTTTTTCCTAAGAGTTTTTGTAAATAGTTTGTCTAAAGGTTCAAAAAATGTCTCAAAAATGAGACTTTTTTTTTCGATTGAATATACATTCGCATGAAAAGTTTTTATCAGTGTTGGTTTTATGGTAAATTTGTTCATATTGCATACTGAATGAGGTGTTAAAATGGCTCTTACCATTCACAAAGAGTCGATGCCAAACTACAGAGAAAAAAGACAATGGATGATGATTATACAGATTTTGTTATTTCATTACCTTCATTTTTGTGCGCATAAGTGCTCCATAAACACTGGTTTACTTTTCAGTCAAGAAACATTTGTTTTTAATTGGATCTAAATGTTTGCATAAATATTTTTTTCATAATTCTTTCAAACAATAAATGTGCTTTCTCAGTCAAAATTTAGACTAAAGAGTGGATATTTCACTTAGAGGAGAAAACAAAAAGGCTGAAAGTGCAGGGAAAAAATATACCTGATCCAATTTTAATGAGGCCGTTGTGCTGAATGAAGATGGTGTCACATGTGAGGTTGCCGTGAATTATGGGAGGGTCACAGGAGTGCAGGTAACTGATAAGTGGAAGACGTTGCATGCTTGTTAACAAATTTTCATGTCTGAACACACACAAGCACACACACACACACACAAATGAAGGAGTGTGTCACCTGAGGGCAGAGAGGATCTGTGTACACCAGCGTTTCCAGGCCTGAAATACAGTAATGTATCACATAAACACAAAAATCACAGCATTGCACAATAATAATCATGTGCATCATATATTTAGACATCAGTCTGGGACTAAAAATGCTTATGAAAGCCTGACCTTGACATTCATGCTCTTGTGGTTTTTCTTGGTCTTTTTAAGGAACTGTTTCAAGCTGCCAGACGACATGTACTCTGTGATGAACACAACCTGTGAGGGATATAAAAAGAAAAGCTATTTCCATATAATGGCCACTTCAGCTTTATACCAAAACAAGAAGAGTTATTTTAGAAAAAATTATCTTAGACTTTTTAAGCTCACACTTCCCATATCTGACAAGTTTATGTGGCCAGATATGATATTCTTTCTGTTCAGCCTCCATTTGGTTTATCAAACTTGAGACTTCAGCAATGCTCTCGCCATTGATTTTGATTTTATTTGCATAATAAGAATTTTTAAGGTCTTTTAGGTTAAATACTGGCCTTACTACTTAAGTGAATACTTAAATGATACATTTCACCTATGAGAGATACTTTGCTGTAGTTATTATTATCAAAAGGACATTGATACCAGCAGTGTGTATCTGTGTGTGTTACCCGAGCATGATTGTCCCCGATGTCCAGCCAATATTTGTGAAATTTGACGATGTTTGGATGATCCACCTGCATCAGGTTCTCAAACATCTCCTTCATTTTGTCCTACACAAATACAACACACACAAATATACAAAATCAAACACATTTGAGCATGTTAATCATTTTAACTATCACATACACTACTGTTCAAAAGTTCGGGGTCAGTATGATTTTTAAAGAAATTAATGCTTTTATTCAGTAAAGATGCACTAAATTGATCAAAAGTGACAGTAAGGACATTTATAATGTTACAAAAATGTCTATTTCAAACTAATTCTGTTCTTTTAATCGTTCTATCAAAGAACGCTTAAAATAATGTAGCACGGTTTCGAGAAAAAGTATCAAGTAGTATAACTGTTTTCAGCATTGCTAATAATAATAAATGTTCTTGAGCAGCAAATCAGCATATTAAAATGATTTTTGAAAGATCATGTGACACTGAAGGCTGGAGTAATGATGCTGAAAATTCAGCGTTGCATCACAGGAATAAATGACATTTTAAATTATATTTAAATAGAAAACAGTTATTTAAAATTATAACACAATATTACTATTTTTACTGTATTTTTGAGCAAATAAATGCAGCCTTAGTGAACATAAGAGACTTCTTTTAAAACACCTTACCAACCCCAAACGGTTTTGAACATTTGAACAGAAATCTTTTTTTGAGCTCTCACCTCCACTGTCTTGAAGACCTTCTTGTCATGGAAGAGAACCTCATTCCAGACCACCTCAACACCCTCTTCAGTGTCCATGGCCAGAGAGGCGCTCTCCACTCCAGGAACATTGCCCTGACTCACCTGCAGGGGGAGACAAATAGTCACTTTTAACATCCACAATCCATTCCACTGTAAGTAACCTAAAAATTCACAATATCCTCTTATGAGTACTGGAATAAAGTAAGAGTGATGTGTCACTTGAGTGGGGAAATTATCAGCTGCTGAATTTAAATGTAATGTGACATTAGTATTTAAAATACTATCAGCTGCATTGATTGTAGTGAAAGACATACAATATATTGATCAGACTGATCAGCATTCTGTCTAGTGTCCTTTCTAGAGTTTTATAATCATTTATAAATAATTAAATAATATATATTTTTTAAATATATAAGACATGCTCTGTTTTTAAATATTTAAAAATTTATTTTGAGTAAAAAATTATGTAAAATTAGTTTTATTTTTTAATCATTTATTTTATATTTTATAAAATAAATGTATATTTTTTTATATATATTTTAATATATAACATTTTATTTAAGATTTTTTTAATCAATTCTGTTTACATCTTTAAATTAAATTAAATTATCACATTATGTAAATCCGCATTGACCATTAAACGCTGGCATTTATTGACCAATATTTGTTTGGACATCCAATTCTTTTGTTAACCTCTTTTCAAATCAAAATTTGAAAGTATAATTTATCTAACTGACTTCAAAGGGATATTTTGTGATTTTCAGAGAGAAAAGGTTACATTTGAATTTGGATTAGAGCCTTAGAGAGAGAGAGAGAGAGAGAGATGCCAGAGAGACATAGAGAGGAGGATCCTGCTGAGAGAGGGATAATGACTGAAGAGATGAGACGAAAGAGAGAGACAGCAAATCGTGAGAAAGTGCACACACGCCTCTGCCGAGTCATGCATGTCTCACACTTCATCTCTGCCTGTGTGCATGTGAGCAGACAAATATACAGTATGTGTCCATCTGCAACTGTCTGTACTAGTATGACTAATAAATGCATTTGTCTGCTTTGTTCAGCTGACTGCTGTCAGACAGACACAGCTAGGCTTTTAACAATGAACAAAAAATCATTTAAAAAAGTTATGGTTTCCATAAAGATATTAAGCAGCACTGTTTTCAACATTGATAAATTAATAATAAATATTTTCGTAATGGTTGCTGAAAATTCTGCTTCACCATCACAGGAATAAATTACATTTTAAAACATATTAAAAGAAAACAGTTTTTTACTGTATTTCTGATTAAATAAATGTAGCCTTTAGAAACGAAAAATCTTACCGGCTTTTGAATGGTAATGTTGACAAAAATTCAATAACTGGGCAAAACCTTTTACCTAGTATGATATGGGTATTTAAATTCAATTCAAGGTCAAGACTTGGCTGGAATTAGTCTTGGCTGGAATAACATGTATGTTGCAATCTGAGTTGTTTGACTGAGCCCAAAAACAGTCACCTATATTAGATGTTTTACGGTACACATGTTTCTGGTTGGCACTCTGAGCCAAGCTGTTTGTAGAGATATGGACTGGAATCAGAAGTGTCTATTGCATGCACATGGCAGAACCACTGGGTATCTTAACAGACCATGTGCATAAATTCAGAGTCACTTTATTTATTCAAGATATCAGCTTTATTGATATGCACAAGATGATGCATATTTGCATTCTAGTAAACAGGCGATCAAAACATCCCTTCAAATGCATCCATCTCAGCTTCATATACTTGTTTTGGTCAATAATGGGATTATAGTTGTGGAGGAACTGCAGAATTCAGATACACTAGAGCCATTGAGTCATCAGCTGGGAATCTAGCCCAGCACTAGTCAAAAGACCACAATATCTCACCCTCACAAAATAAATAAGGCTACAGAACTGTTTTTCCTGTAGCTTTCTGAGGGCGGTGACCAAGATGTTGTGAGTTTAACCCTTTGGAACCAGAACTGAAGTCCTAGAGGAATGTTCTCTAGATACATCATGCTATGAAGAATGCCAAATTCTGTAAATTCTGAGTCTATCAGGATGGAGAAAAATATACTGATCCACTGCAATGTCTTTTATTCCAACCAATTAAAATACAATAATCATGCTTATGAGATATCTACCACTTTTATGCAACTATGAAATAACTGGTTCTGATCTTTAAAAAAAAAAAA